>NC_056728.1:1227745482-1227782982 GCF_019279795.1 Protopterus annectens | reverse complement strand
AGTAAATATTATTGATGTCTTATGGCCTGCATATCCATGATGGGAGTCTAAGGAAGAGATTTACTTGCCTCGTTAATGGCATCAGCACTTTCCGTACAAGCTGCAGCCATTTGGTCTGTTGTCTATAGTCAGACCATTTGCCATAGTTTTTTGGTATGACGACAGAAGCCTTTCAGGTGAATGATCTTCTAGTGTTCTAACATGTACATGACCTGTTTCTAATGGGTCCATTGGGATGATGCTTTCCCACACATTAGCACACAGAAGCAGGCCCCAAACAAAGTATAAATTATGAGAAACCCTCTTCCTTGTCAGTGCAGGGGACTTTCTCTATTAGCACTGAGCATGTTGCAGTATCAGTTCCCAGATGTAGACCAAGTACACACAGGCCAGCTATCCTGAATGAACAAGCAGAGCTGAAGTCACCATCAACTGTGGGTAGTTTCCATTTGTTGGTAGTTTGACTTCCTACAGCTGAGCCCAACATAAGCTTTTATTACAGATGATTTCCTAGTTGGATGGTGAGCCTAAGTGTTGGGTGGGGGTAACGGATCACATCATTAGCAAGCCAAGAGACGTCAACAGAAAATGGGTCAGAGAGAGACATAATGAAATGTAGAGCAGTGCGTCTTGGTCTCTAGATTTAGAAAGAAGGTTGATATGCAGGCTACTCCTGATGCTTATATAATCAGTCAATATTACAGTTAGTGAAGAAATGGCAGGCATGTAATCCTATTCTTTATACAGCGAGGGCACATGGGTTTGACATAGAGCCACTGAGCATTCATTAGAGCTATCCACATTATGGGGAAGTAGGCATGTTTGCAGACTTCATCAACTGCAGTTCCAGCCTTCCTGGAAATGAGAATAGGGGAGACCATCTTAGTGATTAACTCCTAGGAGTGAGGTACCACATAAAGTAATCTGTGCATCACAGAAGAAAAATTGATTCTCTTGCAGTTCTGAGTTCATCAGGGTAACAATGTTGGCAAATGATAACTTCTGCCTTCAATTGTAAAGAAATATTCTTGCACCACTTTCAACTTTTAGTTTCAACTCCAGCACTTTTGGCAATATATAGGAAAGAAAGAAATATGTAAGATCAAGTGTTTGGGTCACAGTGAGCAAAGGACTGAAGAAAACGACTACTGGACTGGATGACAGTCTACTGCAGAATGCAAACAGACACACACACACACACACACACACACACGCACACACACACACAAAACACACACACACAAATGCACACGCACACACATGCACACACAACAAACACACACACACACACACACACACACACACACACACACACATACACAAAACACGCACAGCACACACACAAACACACACACACACACATACACACACAACACACATAACACATAGTAACTCACCTTATGCATACATATAGTCAATTACGATGATCTCCTGTTCACCTAAAATTTGTTTATCTTATGGGTGGAAACAAACAACTAGGGAAAAGTCACACAATCATAGAGAGGACATGACAGATTCTACATACTGCTGTGTCTGCGGAACAGCTATGGTACCAGCTTTTGCAATGTGTCACCCATTCCCAGCATGAGGAACTGAAGCATAATGCAAACTTTGATTTAAATTTTTTTGGTATATTTTGCCAGCTGTCCAAGTGAATGTGGGATGAACTGAAGCTCCATCTAACTCATGCAGTAACCTAAATGTAGGGATCAATAAACTGCATGTGCTGTTTATGCTAATCATTTGCAAACAGTTAGAAAAACTATGTAGTACATGGTGAAAGTTTCCAATTAAAAATGAAAAACCCATTTGTAATGAGTTAGCAGCCTTTTCAAAAAAGGAAAGTGATTTCAAATGGGGCATGTTGTCTGTTATGGGTTGATGTATCCAGAAAAATTGGTACTTTTATGCAGGGAATCAGAAAAGCAGAACTGGGAGATTGTCAGTTTGATCAGTAATTGTTATCCCAAAAGGGTTAATGTATCAGTAGTCATTATTCCAAAAAGAATACCTGTACCAGTCAAGTATGAAGCTCTATGACATGCTCTCTGCCTGCTTCTTATATTAACACCCGTACAGAGTATGGAAGCTAAGAGGTACCATTATGTTGACATACTTAGTACAATTACACTACTAAAAAGTGTTTTGATGACAGTAATATAACTTTATTAATCTAATCTTTTTTTGGGGGGGGCAACAAATAACACAGATTTGAATACTGAATATGAATTGTTCCACATTGCCACTAATGGACTTCACATTGCTAGTTCTGTTTTGCCACGCTGAAAGCAGCCATCCTTATGGATTTAAAACGTATTAGTTGAAAGCAACAGAATCACATTAGAGATATTTATAATACATTCTTGAAAAAATCTATCTTCATTTCAGCCAAAGATCTTGTAATTGTACTTAGACATTTATGTTCATTTCTTCTTGGCTGCTGCTGCATATTACCCAGACTCTAGGTCATGTTTTGTACTTTGCTTTCTTGTATAGATTTTTTTGTGAAGTTCAATGTACATTGCTTGTGTTTTAGGATTCATTTAAAGTTTGCTTTTGCTATCCCTTAATTAGCTGAAGTTATAAAAGAGAAAGAAGGAAAGCTGTAAACAGAAAAAGAAGGATCTGCATTACTTAAGAATGTTAATACAGATGAAACAGACCACACTTTTGAGGACTCTGACCATATTGTGCTTCATTACTTTCAAATAAAGTGTGGGAGTGTTGCAGGAGCTGATCAAAAAACACATACTTAACATAATTCTCTAAAGGCTAGATGCAAATGCACTCTTTCAGCTGTGAAGACAGAAGGCTGTGTTTCTCACATGAGAATGACAAGAAATTTTTCCATGATGCAAATGCCTTTTTCTAGTCGATGGTTCATGCAGAGACAGACAAAAGTATACAAACCCTCTTACACTTCACAGTGGAATGTTGCCAGTTAAAGCACAAAATCAGTAATTTTCAGAATTTATTACATAAATTATTAACTGAACCTGATTAAGTCATGTGCTTTCATGAAAGAAAAATCTTTTTTTTGTTCTTTAACTATTGGAAACAGGCACCCAGTAATACATCTAAATTATTGTCCAGGAAAAATTACCCGTACCCACAATAGGTAAACCACATCACATTTGCCCTCAGCTTGCAAAAAAAAAAAATCAGTGCAAAGTTAAAAAATGTAATCTTCTGTTGACATCCTTTTTTTCATTTCATGAAACACACTGGGAGTTCCAGACATAAATATCAAACTAGAAATCCTCCTCCTCCAAAGGACCAGCCTCTTGATAGACCCATTTGCATAGTTAAGATCCCCTTTTCCGCCTTTTGTACTTTGGTCCATATGACTGAGGTTCTATCTTTCCCAGTAATGACTTTTGTTTATCACAGACCCGCATGCTTCAAATACATAATCAGAAGTCAACAAAAATGCAAATCATAATCCACAACAAAGTTTACTGAGTAATCACAGTCGTTATTGACCCACATATAACATGTATAGGACACTAAACATGACATACAAAATACATGTCATCAACACAAACCTTATAAACTTCAGTTAGCAGAAAGCCTGACTACGAAACTAAACAGTTTAATATGCATTCAAGGGTATATCCCAATTAAAATGACAGTCCTTGCGTCATAATTAATTGCCCCTTCCCCCATATTATTTTCCAGAATAGCACATATGAAAAGGTTCTACTATGAAATGTAAATTTCATTAAAGCTGATGAGCTGAAAGCATAAAATATGTCTGAAATAGAGAGAAAAAACAATTTTAATTATTTTTTTTGCAGGCTATCATTCCCCCCACTTCCACCCTTCAAAAGGCACACACACACACACACACACACACACACACACACACACACACACACACACACACACACACACACACTCTTTCTGAACTTATATATACCAACTCCATGGTTGTACCTACTTAATGATGGGAGAAATTTCCCAAAACAAGTGAATCATTACCCCCATGCGCACCTAGAAACCGTTCCAGCAATTATTTCCTATGAGAAACAGTGATCAGCTTTATGATTTTCATCTTTGTTTTCTACATGCTAGTAATGCCCGAGGAATTTCAGCTTGAGCAACTGCAGGGAAGCCATATGAAAATGCAGACCGAGGTAGATATGGAACTACAGAGTAAGGCAACCATAACTACTAGACAATGGAAAAACACTGACAATAATTACCACTAGAAAGAGAAGCTGTTCATGAATCCAGCTGTCTAGATGGCACATTTTCCTACTTAAAGTATGCTTTTTAGATAAGTAAGCATAAACCACTGCATATAATGAATAATGTAATACTAGTTTTACAAACTCAGTTCTAATTAACAGCATGATTAAACTGTAAATATATATCATTTCATCCTTATGCACAAACTCGAGACCCTCAGCAAACTCGGCAAATAAACACAGGCATGTCAACCAGCCCAGTTAGCCCTCAGCAAATAAACAAAGGCATGCTGACCAACCCAGTTAGCTCTTAGCAAATAAACACAGGTGTGCTAATCAACCCAGTTAGTCCTTAGCAAATAAACACAGGTGTGCTAACCAACCCAGTTAGCTATTAGCAAATAAACACAGGCATGTCAAGCAATCCAGTGAGACCCTCAGCAAATAATCACAGGTGTGTCAACCGACCTAGTGAGATGCTCAGTAAATAAACACAGGCATGTCAACCAACCCAGTGAGACCCTCAACAAATAATCATAGGTGTGTCAACCAACCCAGTGAGACACTCAGCAAATCACAGCGTTGTCAACCAACTCAGTGAGACCCTCAGCAAATAAACACAGGCATGTCAACCAACACAGTGAGACTCTCAGCAAATAATCACAGGAGTGTCAACCAACACAGTGAGACCCTCAACAAATAATCACAGGTGTGTCAACCAACACAGTGAGACCCTCAGCAAATAAATACAGGCGTGTCAACCAAACCAGTAAGACCCTCAGCAAATAAACACAGTCATGTCCTTCAACCAAGTGAGACCCTCAGCAAATAAACACAGACATGTCAACCAACACAGTGAGACTCTCAGCAAATAATCACAGGTGTGTCAACAAACACAGTGAGACCCTCAGCAAATAATCACAGGTGTGTCAACCAACACAGTGAGACCCTCAGCAAATAAACACAGGCATGTCAACCAACCCAGTAAGACCCTCAGCAAATAAACACAGTCATGTCCTTCAACCAAGCGAGACCCTCAGCAAATAAACACAGACATGTCAACCAATCCAGTGAGACCCTCAGCAAATAATCACAGGTGTGTCAACCAACCCAGTGAGATCCTCAGTAAATAAAAACAGGCATGTCAACCAACCCAGTGAGACCCTCAGCAAATCACAGGTATGTCAACCAACCCAGTGAAACCCTCAGCAAATAAACACAGGCATTCGAATAAACCCAGTGAGACCCGAGGCAAATAATCACAGGTATGTCAACCAACCCAGTAAGACCATCAGCAAATAAACAGGTATGTCAGCCAACCCAGTTAGCCCTCAGCAAATAATCACAGGTGTGTCAACCAACCCAGTGAGACCCTCAACAAATAATCACAGGTATGTCAACCAACCCAGTGGGACCCTCAGCAAATAAACATGGGCATGTCAACCAACCCAGTGAGACCCTCAGTAAATAAACACAGGTGTGTTAACCAACCCAGTGAGACCCTCAGTAAATAAAAACAGGCATGTCAACCAACCCAGAGAGACCCTCAGCAAATCACAGGTGTGTCAACCAACCCAGTGAGACCCTCAGCAATTCACAGGTATGTCAACCAACCCAGTGAAACCCTCAGCAAATAAACACAGGCATTCGAATCAACCCAGTGAGACCCTCGGCAAATAAACACAGGTATGTCAACCAACCCAGTGAAACCCTCAGCAAATAATCACCCAGTAAGACCCTCAGCAAATAAACAGGTATGTCAGCCAACCCAGTTAGCCCCTCAGCAAATAAACACAGACATGTCAACCAACTCAGTTAGCCCTTAGCAAATAAACACAGGCGTATCAACCAACCCAGTGAGACCCTCAGCAAATAAACACAGGCATGCCAACTAATCCAGTGAGACCCTCGGGAAATAAACATAGGCATGCCAATCAACTCAGTGAGACCCTCAGCAAATAAACACAGGCATGTCAATCTTCTATGCAATGGTTTAGATTTCAGTTTAGTAGAATTATCTAACAACAAATTAACATTTCTAACCCAAGATCACTGCACATCAAAGGTGGTAAAACTTGACTTAAAAAAAACAGTAATTTCTTTATGAGCCCAAACAATGTCTAGTATGTTCTGCTCCCTAGTTGTTTTTTTTTTTTTTTACAATCTGAAGTGAATTGTTTTGTCCTGAGCATACGTTGTAAATAATTTCCTTGCTAATGTTGTTGAATCAATATTGCTCTGTGTTTCATGCAGGAAATGTATGAATTCCTCTAGGTCATCAGCACTTGACTTTGGTGGTCTATACACTCCAACAATTGTTATATGTTCCAGGGTTGTTATTTACTGTCTCAGTTACACAGTCTATAGTATTGGTGTTATCACTGAGCATGTAATCATCACAGGTCTCATAACTGTCTTTAATCCCTATCATAACACCTCCACCTGAGGTTTTTTAGAATGTCTGTTACAGTAAAAACATTTATACCCTGACAGAACTTGTTTCCAGTCCTTGTTCTCTAACCATGTTTCACAAACAATAATAACATCAATCTTGGGAAATGTAGCAAATTTTCCAGTAAAAAAAATGAATGCTTCTAGCATTAACAACAATCAGAGATGCATCACATGTGAACTGTTAAATTTTCAACCTGGCAAAAATCCTGCCTAGTGTTTGTGAAATATCACAAAATATCTGCTGCAAAAATTCTCTTCCCTGATCTTGACAAATGCACACCATCCTGTCTGAACACATGTATGCCCAAAACTAGGCTAGGATGCTCTACACATTTTAATTTTTTTAAATGGGACATTTTTTCCATGAGGGTATTTACCCATGCTTTTTTTTTTTAATCATTTACAGTGACCTGACAATCCTTTCTATATGTGATTTGTGAAAAATATGTCCTGACACCAGTACAAGCTATATTATCTTAGAGGGCTGTATGTTCCTTACTAACCATCAGAGTCCGTGCGGATGAGATCATTTGTACCAACATGAATGAAAACAGATCCATACTTCCTTACATTAAAGCATTCCAAGGCTTGCCTCACATCTTCTATTTTTGCTCCTGGCAAGCATAACTCTGTTCAATGTTCATTATCTTCTCTGTAAATGTAAGTATCGGTTCCTCTAATAACTGAATTTCCAATTACAAGAATATCTTTTCTGACGAGATCTGAAGAATCTTTAACTTCCGATACACTAATATCTGCTCTGTCATTTGTTACAAAAGAATAATCTTTATCACCATTAATCTTATTAATCCCACTGATTTCATTGTGCATTCAATTTGCAAGCTTACAATTTTCATCTTAAGTTATAAGAATGAGTCAGGGATGGAATACTAAGGGATATGAAATAGGATGTGAGGAAGAGGCAAAGGTAAAAAAAAAAAAAAAAAAAAAAAAAAAAAAAAGAAAGAGACAGAAAAACTCTATCGGGAAGGTGAAGCAAATAATTAAAGCAAAAGACATTGATGCCAGAGGTGGAAGGGAGAGGCTAGAGAAGAGGAGAAAAAATACACACAGTCAATGAAAAATATAAAAACATGAAGTGAGATCTGAAAAGAAACAAAATGAAATGAGTTTGGCAGAAAGACTGAACTCTGGAAGTATCTAAATATACATATATGTGCATACATATGTGTGTGAGTGTGTATGTAGATATATATATATATATATATATATATATATATATATATATATATATATACACATACATACACACCCTCTCACCAACCTACTATGTAACTGCAACACCCTGCCCTAAGGCCTCATTATACAGCAGCAATACTGCTTCCTTAAGCCTCTTGTCCTTTGTGACACACTCAATATGGTCACGCCCTTTAAATTCTCATGAATGCTGCTTGTAAATATGTAAATAGCTTACTCATATTCTTCTATTGTTCTGTTATGCTCTACTTAGCTACTAGCCATGTATCTCATATGTTCTATTTCTCCTTGCAACATTGTTACACGTTGTATTACAATGTTAATTGTTCTGTAATTTGTTACTGTTTACACTAAATGCTGTAACTAATGTACTTGTGGAGTTTTTTTCCTCGAGCCTCTGCTGAAAACGGACATCAGCTGTCCAGTCGGACAATTCCAGTAAACAGATGTCAAATAATAAAATAAAAAATATACATACAAATACAGACAGCATAAATATATTTCAGAATAAAAACACTAAACACTACAAATAAGATCTGGGTTTGAGCAAGATAGAGGAGTACAAGAATATGCTGGACTCTACAACCTGCAACTACAGACCATCTGGCAGTGCACTTACAAATTATATATTTTATTGTGTAGTTGAAATAAATGGAAACACAAGACAACACTGTAAAAAATATTATTTTGGGGTAAAAAGTATAACCAGTAAAAGAAACACCTATGTGGCCCATCCTCACTTTAAGCCAACTCCTTTTGCAGTGAAATTGCTACTACAGTAAATAATGTATAGTTAAATTTTATTGTACATCAGAAATGGCAACATATTTCTGCAAGAGAAGAAACAGATTAACCCAATTTTTCACTACTTCAATACTAGAATAAAAAAACTTAAGCACTGTTGCATAGAAAAAAAACAGAAAAAAATTGTTTATTCCTGAAGAGCATCTTAATGGATACAGTACCAAAATACAGTGTTTCTATTACAATGCAAGTTGTCAAAATAGCAAAGTACACAGCAGAGTAACTAAGTTTTACTCCTCACACTTTCCATACATAAATGAAGAAAGAGCATTCCAGACATACCTTTAGCATTTTAAATAATTTCATGTTTTAAGTAATATAATTATGATATAAAAAATGCTAACTCATGTAAAAGTCAGGAAATCTCAGTATATGCTAGCAAATGGAATACAAGATGTTGGATTTTCCACAATTTTTTCAAGATACATTTATAAAGTAATGCTAGATGCCACAATGTAAGAAACAATTTGTTGAAATGTTTCTTAAAGTAATCCATCACATCACAAAAGTATAACATGTTATATTTATTAGTATGCAGGAAAGATATAAACAGGGAATACAGTCTACACTGAAGAAGGTTTTATTAATCAGCATAAATAACACAGAAATCTTTTTAATGTATGTGCTATGATATTTACTGTAAAAGTACAGCCTGTTTTGCCTGTTGTGATAGCTCAGCAATGTGAAATCTGCTAGTCAGTCTTGTATAAGTTCATAGGTAGGTACTAGGCTATTGGCCCTAGGGTCTATATAAGCCTAGCCAATCACTGAAGGAAAGGGGAACGATTGAGAATATCACATTAAGATGATCATGCATGTTTTGTGCTACTGCTTGAAAAATGCAAACTGTCAGTTTCTTGGATGAACTAAACAAATGCAAAACAATAGTCGTGTCAGCTGCTAGATAAAGACTAATGGACCTGTAAATACTGTATGTGGAAAGTGTGAGGAAGATAGCAAGCTAAGCACCAACTACAAATACAAGGAAATAAGCTAGTATCAAGTTGGAAGTCAGAGTTAAAAAATAAAAAAACCCAGACATCTCTTTTTAGAAAATGTACACCTTTGGAAATGGCACTACACGTAGATTTGACACAAAACCATTTAGTAGCATGCTAAAGACAACAGAAGTCATGACTATTGTGTTAAGAAATTAAAACAGACCTGGCTCTAATGGCAAGAGAAAGATGTACCTCAGTATGTCAAGACACAATGCACATTATAACTATACAGTCCTTATAAAACTGTTTAATATTGGGGATACCAAAATACAGCATAACCACACAGATAAAGAATCAGAGCTGCAAGCAAAATACAAAAATGGTAAAACTTGTCAAAAAAGATTTATTCAGGTTTCTACACAGAGCTATTCACAGAAAAAATGATGGCAGTGTTCTCAATTAAATTAAAGGGAAAAGAGACTCAAATGGGCATGGCACAGCAGATAGTGTTGGTACCTCATAGGAAGACATGCCCTGGTTTGATTCCTAGTTGAGGTACCTTCTGCACAGAGTCTGTACGTTCACATGAGTTCTTTCCAGGAACTCCAGTTTTCTCCCACAACCCAAAAACGTGCAGGAAGAGGACTGAACAATGTAAATCAGCTATGGGTTTGTCTGTGTGTACACATGTTGTATGGAAGAACAACCGTGGCAGGGAATATCAGCCTGCATTTTGAACCTTGGCTATGGATTACTGTCACTGCTGAAGTGACACCCTGACCCCATGTGCTAAAATGGGAAAAAGGGCTGCATGTGCATAGATGAAAAAGACACAAAACCGTAGAAAGATTCATTGGTGGTTAGATGCAGATAACTTAAGAAAGCAAAACCATAGTAAAATAGCTGTTTTTAGTTTTTGCATTAAATATTACATTTTAAAATATCCTCAAGAAATTATTCAGAAAAAATATGTGTTGTGGAGTATGTGGTTTATTGCCAGACTATACCAATGATTATACAACAGCTTTTTAACTCTGATTCCACTGCAATTCTGGGAACGTGTATGCCTGAAAACTTCAGTTTCCCTTACAAAACTCAAATTAAGAGCAGATAACCAAACCTTTTTTTTTTGTTTTGTTTAGCAGGTACCCCTGACACATTACTTGCGTAGAGACTGCCCCCACCCCTAATTTGGATCAATTTCACAGCTGACATGTACTTCCCACTGAAGGAAATAATAACACAACATCAAGTCTTCCCAACCATTATCCTTTATTGTGTGCAATAACCCATTACTTGACTATTCCTTTCATTAGCATAAACATTGTGGTGAGGTCAGAGTTCAAAATAAGTACAAGAAACATGCCGGGGTAAGAAAACTAGAAATGTTTAGCCAGTCAAAGTCCAGGCAGAGGAAAAGTCCACTAAAATAGAGGCATGGTGTGCAATGCAAACAGATACTGCTAGAAAGAAACAAACAAAAATAAGTGGTAGTATTGCAGAAATTTCAACTTATGCATAATCCAAAGTAAAGTCCACCATGCTGTAAAATATGCCACTGCATATTGCTTGAATAAATAATTGGATATACAAGGAAGCTACAGTTAATGCACATCAGCAAAGCCGGATCATGGTGAAATGGGGCCCTAGGCAGGGAAGTGGGTCAGACCCCACCCCAGCAGCTATTCTAGTGTCCCATTACTTGTCCACCCTCATTTACCATAAACACTGCTCAAAACATTATTTTCTACTTTACTTTTTAATTGAAGGGAAACATATGGATTCAATTTAAAACTTCTGATTTAAATATCCTTTCTTGACCAGGTTAGCCCCACTGGCATAGTAACATCTTTTCAGGGAATTCCCTTGGTGGTATTTATACTACTAGGGGAAATTTCAACAGGGAATTAAGGAACTTCCCCCTTCTCTGTTTGATAGCTCAGGTGGATGTAAAAGATCTCACATTAGCTACTATTAAAACAGTCATATGGGGCCTCAGTTTAACATTTCATTCTAAAGGATGACAACTCAGGAGTACAACCCTCCCCCCAAAGTGGCTTGCTGTATCAACATCCATCTGCATTGTATGAGAGTAGAACCCACAGCCTTGCAAACTAATGGCAAGTTTGCTACCTGCTGTGCTACTAAGACTGCTTTGCAATTCTATACCACAAGCTCACAGACTGCCATTTGATAAACAAAACAGTTGCATATTGAAAATAGACTTAGCATGTGCAACAGTAAACTTTTCTTCCCTTGAAACTCGCATTACTTGAAAATGCACAGAAACCTGCATTCCTTGAAAAGGCACCCCTGTATATTGTTTTTCCCTTAAAGAGTGAAACAAAATGTAAGAACCAATAAAAGACTCATCTGCCAACTAAGTAGTTGGTGTGGAAAATTAAGGCTCTTGTCTGCTGTTGCCAAGGTAGAGGAGCTGAGTCTGAGCAAGCAAATTAACTATACTGCCATTTCTAACTAGGTTATTTCACACACGCACACACACACACACACGTACACACACACACACACACACACACACACACACACACACACACACACACACACAGTACCTGGAATGCTTATCACCCAAGGGAAAACAGCTGGTACAATATGTGTTGAGTGGAAGCACTTCTTCCCACATACATTCCAAAAAGATGAAAGTCCTATCTATTTAAATATCTCTTCTTCCCTGCAGTAAGAATGAAAACCCCAAAGTCTCTGGTTCTAGTGTGTGTTATGTGTTGTACTAAAGACGTGTGATGCACACACAAAGAGGGAAAATGAATGGATGCAAAAACAGTAAAATATTTTGTTTATTTAACAACTGAATTTGTTGCAACTGCCATCTTTCCCTGCCCCCAGCCAGTGGGCCCTAGTTAACTGCTTAGTTTACCTAGAGTTGTATCCAGTTTTGTAAGTCACAGAAGAGATGACATTTATCCAGGTCTGTACACTAACATAATGGACTGCTGTGATAAATATTACTTGAAAAGCAGTGAGTTCTCAGTAGATTTACCATGATTTTTCTTGTCTTCCGGAGCATGTGTCTGAAACTGTGCATCTATTCTTTTATAGAAAATTTATAGTAAGTAAGGATAAGCATGCCATAGGGGAGTTACTACCACTGAAGGAACATCATGGGCTGTGCCTTCATAGCAGTAACTCGCTATCTGTCCTAATAACATGATGCCTGCAATGTTTCCCCTATGAATGATTAATGCACAATTACTTTGTATCTGAGAGAGTGACCACAAACTGTTCAAGAACTCAATCTAACCAACATGTGCAAAGATGAAAAGTAGTGTTTTTGCAGGTGGTAACCACCCCTGCCCCGCCTATGGGGTCCAAGCTCCTTCACCCTTTAACTTCATGGATGCAAAAATAGTAAAAGGAGAAACTTTACCAATAATGTGTACAGCTGTCGCAAACAAACAAAGGTCATACATTGCCTATATGCACACAGCACAATCTATGGAGAAAAATAATTTTGTTGGGATTCGGGAGCCCTGCAGTCAGTATACATCCAGGGTTCAAATCCAGAACAAAGTAGCAATGTATACATGAACAGAACTGTAGATTCATAGTAAGAATTGCTTTTAACTATCAGGTTATTCATTTTGAAACATTCTAACAATCTGATTGATTAAAACATTGCTACACAGAAATCTGACCATCCATAAGCTAAAAATGAGTCCTCCTAAATAAAAAAGATTCTCACTGCAAAACACAAAAACTGGAAAGGCATATTTAGTAGAAAAGTGTGTAAAAATCCATTTATTGCATTTTTTGGAATATATATTTCTGCTTAGGTTACTGATGTCATATAATACTATATCTGACTCAGACAAAATTGACAAAAAACTGAAAAGAGGCCTTAGACTTTATTCCGAATGAATAGGTTTCATGCAGTTCCCTTCTGCATTTGTTTTTGGAATGTGCAGGTACTGTCATGTACACGCATGTATGTTTGTGTTTATGTGCACATGTTCACTGTCATGTATGCGCATGTGTATGTACGTGTTCAATGCCATGTATGTGCATGTATGTTTGTTTATGTACATGTTCACTGTCATGTCTTAGTGTTTATGTGCACATGTTCATTGTCATGTATGTGGATGTATGTTTGTGTTTATGAGCACGTATTCACTGTCATGTATGTACGTGTATGTTTGTGTTGATGTGCATGTTTTACTGATGTCCACTGACACTAAGAACTGAAAACATCCAGCACAAAGCAGCAAACTGAAAGGGTTCCATTATACCCATCCAATCCACAAAAGGGCAATAAAAATAAAACAAAAACATGTTTTTACAAGTGGACAATCCCATTGAACCCCCTACCTATGCAACTTTAAATATACCAAATTAAATCATACTGTAGTGGGGGGGGGGGCAAATCTCATTACCCCTCTGTCTGCCAGTCTTGGAAAATCATACAGTATACCAAAACTTTAAGTTTACAGAAGATAGCCATTTTATTTTTGTTTTATTATTTGATAACTTGGTAGGAGAACTGTTCTACTGAGCCTTTTCAGCTCCATCCTGAGTACAACAGTACAGTAAAAGTGTTTTGACAAGATCACAATTTAGTAATAAAATTAGTCCATAATTTGCAATTAAAATACATCATGCGAAACAAAATTCAAGACAGAGTATAATAAAATATTTACAAATAGACAAGTGGAAAAACACTCCTATAAGCCATTATCATGAAAACAGGTACACTTATATTCACTCATATTGTTGAAGTTCTAATGGCCACAGTTCATCAGTGAAGTTCAACAAGTGAATTACATTTCAATGAAACATTGCATTAGTCAAATGTGATGAAAGCAAATTTGAACAAAACAATGTAATGACACTCTTTCTCTCTGTATATATTTACACATACATATATAGGTTTACTATCATTTCACAGATCACAGTTTGTGAGAGTTATCATTTCAATGAACTGGATAACCGAAAAAAAAAAAACATCGACCGGCAAAAAATCAAACGCGGAAGTGGAGAATGTCCACACTTCTGCAACTGCCACTACCGCACTCCCCACACCCCCTGTTACTTATATATATATATATATATATATATATATATATATGAACTCCGAGATCCCACTACAGGAAGGGAAAGGGTACATTTCCTGATCCCCACTATAGTGTGATCTGCATTAAAATATTGAAATTCGCTGTTGTGCATGTCAACATTTATTTTTTCGTTCTTTTGATACTATCAAATTGGGTGTTGGAACTAATATAAAATTGAACAAAGTCCAATCATAGGTTCATAGGTAGGTACTAGGCTATCAGCCCAAGGGCCTACGTAAGCCTAGCCAACAAGGTTCCCTGGCTTATGCCACCCAAGAAAGTTATTTTCCTATGCCACTGTCGAGCAGAGACACAGAAGTGATCCCCGGGGTGTATTTCCTATTTCCCATCCACTCATCAAGATTTTTCTTGAAGAGTGCTAATGAAGAACTTTGCTTGACATAGATGGGTAGCCTTTTCCAGAGTATGAGAAGTCTCTGGGACAGGAATCTATCCCTCCAGCATGTTCTGTTTATTGTGGTAACAAGGTTTAGGTCCCTAGAGCATGTAGCTCAGTGGGATTGGGATTTCTTTAAGTGGAGCATGTTCAACAGCTCTGGGTATGACATAGCTTTATATGTTAGGCAGAGATCACCTCGGAGTAGGTGATATGCAAAGGAGTAAAGCTGGAGTTTTTTTGAGTGGTTAGTGTAGGGCATTTGTTTGAGGTCAGTAATCCTCTTTGTGAGGTACTTCTGTGGCCTTTCCAGCTGCTGCAGATGTCTTGTGAGGTACATTCCAAAAGGGGTGTTGTACTCTATAATGGGCCTAATGAGTGTCAAGTAGAGGGGAACAATGACCTCTTTTTTCCTGGATGAGAACCCTTTTATGATGAGGTGTGCCACGTAGAAGGATTTCCTGACTACTGTGGCAATGTGACTATCAAAGGAAAGACTACGGTCCACCTGGGTTCCAAGGTCTCTGATCACACATTCAGTGTTAAGTAGATTGCTGCCTATGTGGTAGTTCATGGGTACAGAGATTTTACCAAAGGGGATGACACTGCACTTTTTGGCATTGAGCTTGAGGCCATGGCTCTGACACCAGGCATCTGTCTCAGCGACGCCCTTCTGTAGGATGTCCACATCATTTGGGGACTTGGCTATGGCACCTAGTTTGCAGTCATCTGCAAACTTCATTAGCCAGAGGCCTTCTGTGTTAGCCTGTACTTTAGAGAAGTAGATACCAAACAGGAGAGGTCCCAGGACAGAACCCTGTGGTACTCCGCTTGAAAAACTGCTTTGAGGTCAGATTTGGAGTCTGCAACTTTTACAGTGTGGGTTCTGTCAGTGAGCCAGTTGGCAACCCATCTTGTGACATAGGGATTTATACCTAGTTTAGTGAGTTTACCTATAATTCCAGAATGGGTGATGGTGTCAAAAGCCTTGGCGAGGTCAAGATAGGCTGTGTGAACCACCTTACCCTCATCTACGGCTTTGGTGACTGCCTGAAAGAAGTCGATCAGGTTCAGGAGGCATAATCTGCCTTTCACAAACCCGAACTGGGTGGGATCCAGTGTTTGGACGTTACCAATGTCTTTGTTTATGAGTTCCATGATGATACGTTCCATGACCTTGCAGACCAGGCTCATCAGGCTACTAGGTCGATAGTTCCCGGGATCAGTGGTGGCTCCCCCTTTGTGGAGTGGGATAACTGTTACTGTGCACCATTCAGTGGGCACAAAGCCTGATGCGAGGCTATTATTGAACATGGTGCTTAAGTGGGGAGCCAGTTCATTCTGACGTTCGTGTAAAACGCAGCCTGGGATGTTGTCTAGTCCCATGGATGCTGTGTTTTTGGCTTTAGAGAGTGCAGCTTTTACCTGCGTAGTTGTGATTACAGGGACTCTGCATTCTTCCTGTATAGACATGGGCCCTTTAGGGGGTGAGAGGGGGGTAAAGTTAGCAATGAACCTATCTGCCAGGATGTTGGCAATATCAGTTGGTTCTGTAATTTTCTTGCCTTTGTGCTGTAACTCAAAGCAGATCTGGGTGTTGCCATTGAGATTCTTGACATAGCTATAGAATGCTTTGTGGTTGTCCTTGGAATTAGTGGCAATTTTGTTTTCATAGCTAGCTTTGGAGGATCTTATAAGGGGATCTCAGCTTCTTACTGAGGCTGACCTGGGAGCTCCTCCACTCATGGGATTTTACTCCCTTTTGCAACAGTTTCTTCCTTCTGTTATACAGTTTGTTTATGGCAGGGGACCACCAGACTGGCTTCCTTTTTTGGAGGATAGAGTCTTGGTTCTGTTTGGGATAGCATGATCCATGCACTCATGTAAGTGCTTATAAAGTGCAATTGTATAGGATTCAGTAATCGTAACTGTATTGTCCATCTGCTTGGGTGTCATGAAGTTCTGTCTTAAGAAGCATGAAGTTGGCATTGGAGAAATTTTTTACCATGATTTCCTTAATGGGGGGTGGGGGCGAGATGTGGATATCTAGGGTAATTAACTTATGGTCAGATCGGACCAACAAGGAGTTGACTTCAGGTGTGAAACACCAGTCACTCATGTTGGTAATGACTAGATCTAGGATATTGTTGCCCCTGGTGGGGGTGTGGATAAGTTGATCCAGGGCATTGGAGTTTATGAATTCCAGAAAGCATTGAGCTAAGGAGTTGGGACACGAGTAGTTTTCCCAGTTAATGGTGGGGTAGTTGAAGTCACCCATTATTAGGCTGTTTGGTTGAACCCTAATATTTTCCAGTACATCAAGAAAAGAAGAGTGGGAATCCTGGGGCATGGTGGGGGATCTGTAGCAAGCTACAATTTGGATTGCAGTTTTGCCCAGAGTTAGTTGCACTTGGATAACCTCGGATGCATTATGCTGAGCAACTAGCCTGGAGGTGTGGATATCCTTAATGAATATGGACACACCTCCGCCTTTGGTGTTTCGGTCCAGGTTACATGGCCGAAAAGTGTGGTATGAGTTATAGCCTGGTAGTGCAGGGGTGCTCTCTGGAGACTTGAACCAGGTCTCAATCACTGCACAGATATCGATGTTCTCCATTTTAAGGAGTGCCTCGAGTGAGTGCATTTTGAGATTTAGACTTCTAGCATTAAGTAGCATTACCCTCAGTTTTTGCTTGCCTCTTCCTGTTATGGTGGTGAATTTGTTATTTGAACCTTGCCTAACAAAGGCACTATAGGGGCAGCAAGAGCCTTAGCCAGTATCCGGAATCCCAGGGCCAACAGTTGCAGGCCATCTGTGGCAAAGCATCATGGTCTGTCGACCGTGTCATCCCAAGCAGACAGATACTGGATCCCCTTAGAATGACACCAGAAGCTTAGCCAGTTGTTGAAGCCAATCATTTTGTCCTTGTAGTGCGATATAATTCTGGACGATGGCAGAATGCTACTCAGGGCTAGGGTCATACCTGCCTGGGCTACAAGACTGGAGAGCTCTTCCATGTCTCTTTTCATGTAGTCCATGGAGGTACGTCTCAGGTCATTCACATCAACATGGACAATTGCAGAGTCATATTTGTACATGTTGTGGAGTGATCTGAGTGTGTGAGTTATGTGGCAGATCCTGGCACCCGACAGGCAGCTGACAGTAGCCTTCTCCTTGTTTAGCCTGGTGAGTGGGACATCAGTGTGCCTGACTATAGAGTTGCCTATGACTAGTGTGTTGGGTATGTTGTTTTGCCTTATTGGCTGTGGTTGAGTGGCACACTGAGTCTGTGGGCTATGTGTCATTTGGGTTGTGTTGGGGGATGGTGGTTGCTTGCGTTTCTGCTTTGGATGTCTCTATTGCTTAGACAGATTATTATTGAGAGCCTCCGCAAATGTTTTTGTGTTACTATGTGTGGATTTTGGTGGTGTAGATTTAGTGAGACTATGTGATGAGTGTGGTGTGGTGCAAATGTTTACCTTTTCCTCATGACTGTCAAGTTCAGTCTTGGTTGGAGAGAGCTTTACCTCCAGTTTGGCTAGATAAGTGCATCTCTCACAGGTTGTAGTGTTGGGTGGTAGGAGGAAAGGGTTGTCTGTGTACATGAGGCAAATTCTACATTGCCTCACTATGCCCAGATTCATCAGATAGACAGGAGAGAACACTGGGAGCTGACCCTTGGACATGCCTGAATAAAAAACTATTTTCCTCTAGATAAGTTAGGAAAGTGAGTACAAGAGCTGTTTTTCTCTAAGCAAGTGAGAAAAGTAAGTACAAAAACTGTTTTCCTCTAGGTAATGAGGAAGGTTGAGTGATATAGTAATTAGTAGCTTATTTAGTGCTTACAAGTTCTGAACAAGTGCTAAGCATGAATAAGCAAATTTAAGTGCTAAAACTAAGAATCTGTATCAGCACTAGACGAGTTACAGGACAGAAACAAGTGCAAATGCAGGCTTTCAAATCAGAAAGTTGAGAGAGATGGAAGAGATTGCCAAAATGGCCAATAACTACAATTTCTGGACCAGAAGCATTTCTTATGGGGTAGACAGGTTACCTAGTGCTTACCACTCCCACTGATAAGCTAGAAGGCTTTCCTCCAACACAGAAAGGCTTGGAGGTGGGGGCGGGGGGCGGGGCTCAGAAGCTTACATGCAGTCCTGGATCCAGCAAATCTGTAGCTGGAACACTAGTTACAGGAAAGGTAGGAAACAGGCTTACAGGTTTTTTTTACAGAAAAGTAGCAAAAACAGTAGTAAAAACAATTCACATGCAGTGCAAGCTAGCACACTTAAGTATGTAGCAATATTAGACCAAACACAGTTTAAAAATGCAATTAAATTAAAAAGGACTAAAAGCAAGTGCAGAAAGAGTTTATTAGGTAGAATGTGGTAAAGAGATGGGACTGGGGGAGTGTCCCAGATCAAATCTACAGTGGGGCGGGCAACTGCAAAAGCCATCAAATTTAAACTACAAACCAAAAATAGGGAGAGTGGGTGGGAAAAAACAGCTCAGCTCTGTTTATTTGCAGATCAGTCTCTCAGAACAATGAGACAACAGTTTCAACAGAGATCTAAGCAACAATTAACAAACTCTATAACAACCCATTTGATAGTAAATCCATATGTGTATGTGTGTGTGTGTGTGTGTGTGTGTGTGTGTGTGTGTGTGTGTGTGTGTGTGTGTGTGTGCGCGCGTTTGTCTGTGTCTGTGTGTCCACCCACACACACACACACACACACACACACACACACACACACACACACACACACACACACACACACACACAAATACAAACACACAAATGAAATTATCTAAATACTGAGTGATCAAATTCTTTATTAGAACACAGTATATCAGTAGATGGAATTGTCCTAAATAGGTGTCATACAAACATGTTTCACTTTCCTCAAATTGTGACAACATTGGAGTAAATGTAATAACAGTGCAGTTATTTGGAGTGTAGTGCCTTTCCTCCACCTATGTAATTCAGGCATTGGTAATTTCAGTGACTATTTATCTATGGTCATTTATAAGTTGTGGCTATACTTTAATCGTATATATTATTCATGATGAAATCATTCCACAATTGACCTTTACGTAAAAGTAATCAGATTCCTGATACTGAGTCCAGAGTTGCTAATTTTATAAAAAAAATACTATTTTTCAGATCTGAAATACAGTATTAATGATTTAGTCTATCAAACAAAGTTTTATTACTGTGCTTATTTGATTAATCCTATTGCAAAACAGTAACTTAAGAAAGTAAAAATATTTATAACTAAATAAGTCATGCTAAAATAAAGCATGCATGAAATGAATCCAACCAACTTAAGTTTATATTTCTGGACTGATACAGACTATGCCTCTTACACAAGGGGCCACAAAATGCCATGTACAACTAGTGCATTTTGTTTTATCTCCTAAACTTAATCTCAGCAGTACTTTTGTATAGCTCCAGTGTAGTGACTCCTACATGCCAGGGGCCTGAAACAAACAAAAAAAAAAAATAGAATGAAGCCCTGTAGACATAAGCCTTGACTTGTGGGTCAGTAATCACCCTAAGGGTCAAGGATTGCAGAGTGAATATTCACAAAGCTGGGACCTGAGGAAGCATAGAGAAGACCAAATTAAAGTTTCCTAAATTCAGTCAAGAAAACCTCTGTTCAAATAAAGTATACCACCACCCCCAAAGGCCACAGCCTGAAGCCCATCCCACCTGACAGAGCCCCCTTTAACGGTGAAAACTCAATAATTCAATTTAAAATGAATTATCGGTTCATAGATTAGTAATAGCCCAACTGCTGTTACGAGCCATTTGACGTTTAGCTAATTACCCCATGTGAGAATCAAACATTGCACTTTGTTTTTCTAAGGTAAACACCTTAACCATTATGCCAGTTTCACACCCCATAAAATGTCCTCAAAGCATTGGTCACAGGTCAGAAACAAACTCGTACCTTGTGCATGGGAGGCAACAACCTTAACCATTATGCCAACTGGTGTCTGCTACAGATCTTGGAAATGTCTTCCAAGAGTTTAGACAATCTGGACTGTACATAGTTTCCACCACTCAAAAAAATATATAATGTATGTATCACTTCAGCTTTACATAGATAGCTCCCTGGACAAGTCATGAGAGATGTCTCACAGATGTTTGAAATATAGCAGGTCCAATACAAACTTGTTCTCCAGGAGGTAAGTTCACAGTCATTGGCTTTTTTTTTTCCTCAGCCCGAGTTCTGATTGCATAGCTCAAGTTTAAATATACTTCACACTGAACCAGCCTCACAGCAATAGCATAATCATATGCTGACCTCAGCAGACAGTCTTAGTCTGACAGAAATGTGTCAAGTTATACGTAACGAGGTTATCATTACTTATGCTCCTGTACTCAAATAGATCAAAACTATTGGGATTTAGATATAATGATTAAATTTTAAGTAGAACAGGTTATTGTCAGACCAAGACACAAAACTATTGGGATTTATAATGATTAAAGTTTTAAGTAGAACAGGTGATTGCCAGACCAAGACACAGTTCCATCCCTATTTCTAAAATGACACATTAAGATGAAATGCATCTGACATGCTTTTGTCTGTTTGTAGTAGAGATAAATGCCTCAATAAATCAAAAATCTTTTCATAACAAATACAACATCTCTTTCAAGCCCTACTCACTCAGTGATAACACAGATACTGAAGTCAGTCTGCACAATATAGTTTGACTGAATCAGAGCTGAAATGAGGAAATCCCTAATACTTCCAAGGAGATCTTCATGATTTCAGTACTATTGTTAATCTAAGGGCCATCAGTCCTGGGGTATAATACTACAGAGACTGAGATTTGAATGGAGAGCTGAAATTAATAAGAAAATGAGAGTAGTATTGCAGGAAATGAATTCATCCTCAGGCCTTGGGTCAATACATGATGGACCCTGTTTTCAAAAATATCACCAAGATGACACCAATAAATATAGTCTGTATTTTATATATCATGGAGAATGGTAGGTTAAAAAATAACAAAGACAGCTGGGCATACAGGTCCCAGAATAAACAAATTGCACCATAACATGGAAACATTCGAGTAACATGTTAAGTTAGGCTAGGCCAGCCCCCCACCACCACCACCATCTCCCATCCCCAGTTGTAAAGGAAGTAATAGTCCACAACCACCACCACCATCTCCCACCCCCAGTTGTAAAGGAAGTAATAGTCCACAAAAAACATAACAACAGGTCAGAAAAGAGCCATAAAGATGACAAAGTGGACTACTAAAAGTAAGGAAATTATGTATGTTACCATTGTGCAAGAAGTCCAGGATGTCCAGATTGTTAATCTTTCTAGAGATCATCTAAGAAATTAGAAGAAGAAAGAAAAATACTTGCACATAAGAAAAACTGTGAAAAGCTTCAAATAAAAAGTTTCTTTCATTAATACAGCAGATTTATGAAAAACATTACACAGATGAAGAAAATTTGTGGTGCCTGGAAAAAGAAGTGGTAAAGGAAATGCAAAAACAAAGAACAAAACCAAGAGATTTTTGAAAGGTATAAAAAAGAAATACAGACATGGGAAAGAAAAAGAGATCTGGTATGGAGCAATATTTATGCAAAGGAGAAAACCAAACTAAGCAATACAAAAAAGCAGCTTTAAGGGTTTTTGAACACAAATGCAGGCAGATGTACCCATATATGGAAAATTTCACAGTTCAAAATATAAGGAAATAAAAGGAAAAATGTAGAAATTAGGATTAGTAAAGCTAGAAGTTAAACAAATAGAAATTGAAGGTGTGGATTCCTTGCAAAGTGAACGATTTAGTGTGGAGAATCCAACACAGGCATTGTTGCAGCAAGATGGAATTATGGTTCCCCAGATTAAGGAGCAACAGGTGGTACAGGAGACATCTGAAGAAGATTTCCAACACCCTGATACTCCGTAGGAGACTGGTATGAAAGTCCAGTTGAAGTTGCCCAGCAAAAGAAGTAGCTGGAAGCAGCGGCACTTCTAACACAGATAATGTTGCAGAGTGATGAGCCAATGGGTTCCAGTATGAAGGAGCAGCAGATGAAGCAGGGTGTATCGAAGAGGATG
This sequence comes from Protopterus annectens, assembly GCF_019279795.1. Classification (NCBI taxonomy): domain Eukaryota; kingdom Metazoa; phylum Chordata; order Ceratodontiformes; family Protopteridae; genus Protopterus; species Protopterus annectens. The sequence continues at coordinate 1,227,759,800 of NC_056728.1, read as the reverse complement.
TGTCACAGGGAAGATTTTCTGGAACTTTCTGTAGATTACTCACTTAAAACAGAGAGCAAGAAAAAGTTATTCTCAATCCAGAAGAAAATATTTTAAAGGGAAGACCTGCTTGATTTAATAGAAATAGATATATTAACATAAATGAAAGTAATAGATTACAAAAAAGTAAATAAAACCAAAAATGTGAGGAGATTGGTAAAACAAACCAAGAGTATTAAAGAGAAATTCACATGGTATAACAGAAGCTATATTATTAATGGATAAAATATTACACAAAAATGCAGCGTATCAAAGGAAAGGAAGGAAGCAAGTAAAATGTCACCAATGAAGCATTGAAAAGAGAAAATTATGAAGCAATTAAGACAAAAATTATCCCTGTTAGAAGAATATAGAAAAGGGACCAGGTCATTAAAAACACTTAGAAAAACAGATGTGATAAAAGAAATGCACAGTATATATATATATATATATATATATATATATATATATATATATATATATATATATATATATATATATATATATATATATATATATATATATATACTATTGCCAATAATAAACTAAAATATCAGCACAGGCAGAAAAGCTTAGAAGGTTTGCAAGTTAATATAAAGAGGTGTTGGGAGGGTGACCTAATGGTTAAGGTGTTTGCCTTACAAACACAAGGTGCAGAGTTTGAGTCTCACAAGGGGTAATTGGCTAGGCTTAAAATGGCTCACAAGGGCAGTTAGCTTAGTACTTAACCTATGAACCTAACCTATAAAATAAACAATTCACTGATGATAACCCAAAAAGATTTTATGCAGCACTGGGAAACAAAGTAAAAGGAATAAACACACCATCAAAAAGATGAAATAGGCACACATTGGAAAAGTATTTATAAAGACCCTGTTGAAAATAAAAAAGATGCTAATGGATAGAAGAATTAATAGAAACAGAAAGAGGACATGAAATGTGATAAAGTAATGGCCAGAGAAACTGAGACAAAAAAAAATCCAGGCCCAGACACAGTACCTAACTTCTGCCCAAAAGGAATAACATCTTTACACAAAGCTTTACCCTGAGTAGGAACTGCTTAAATGTACATCCAGAACAAACACTAATCTGATTAACAACAAAAAAATGATATTTCTCAACAGTAAACTTGCAAGCCATTCTAAGAATTATAGACCAATATCTTGCCTTACAACAATAAAAAAATTAAATGCAGGGATTGACCTAGACAGAGTTTACAGTCATTTAGAAAAAAGCTCAATAGTTGCAATAGAATAAATTAGTCCAAAAGAAACTCACATGGAACAAAGGATCATTTGTTGCTAAATAAAGTCATAACAAAGAATTGGTAAAAGCAGAAAAAATTAAGTATGGCATGTATAGATTACAAAATAAAATTCTCAGACAGCATCCCACATTCATGGATAAAGGAGTGCTTACAGATTTATAATATATACCCTACACTGATCACTTATATTACAGTGACCATTCAACAGTGGCAAACCACTTTGCAGTTGAGCTATGAGAAAGGGCATATTATTATCTCAGGGATAAAAATTAAAATGGAGGATATTCCAGGGTCCACTTTTCATAAAATTGTGGTTTCCATGCAAATTAATGGCAAATCATTAAAGACTGAATTTAGAAAATAATGAGAGACATTTGAGTTTCAGACTTCATACCCTTCAGAAAATTCATGCTAATGCAAAAACTGTTATTCTATTAACTTTCTAAGTTTGTAAGAGCAATATTTAATAATTTCCCCTATTTTGGGGCCTTTGTCCCACTTTTATTTATGGCTTTGTACATATTTCTTATTCTTTTTTCTTCTTTTTTTATTGATAATTTGTCAAATATTACATGAAATCAAAAACGAAAATAATATATATACAATTGTAAAACCTATAAACTTTAAAAACATTATATAACTATATACATTGTTGTCTGTTAAAAAGAAAGCCATAAATAAGTTTAAGGTGTAACCTGAAGTATGATATATAAGTTCATGTATCTTTGTCCATTTTCTCAATTATTTCTAGTATTTTCATCCAAGAGTTGTATAAAGTTGTAAGTCTGGTAGTTCTATTCTTCAGAGTAGATATTTCCATTTATCTAACTGTTCTAACTAAATTTTTAAATTCATTAAATGTAGGAGGAGTCTCACTTTTCCAGTGAATGGTGATGATTTTGCGAGCTGCTGCCATTAAAGTCCATAAGATTTGAAAATCTTTTTTTGGCACACCAATCCGGAACAGGAGAGTTGAATAAAATCATAGATTTTGATAATTGATAATTATCATTAAAAACAGTCTGAAAAAAAATAATTAATATTATTCCAATACAAAGTAAGACACTTACATTCATAAAAAATGTGTTGCCAGTCTGATCTTATTTTAGTCTGACATCTCCAACATAGATCTTCACTTGTATACAGCTTAAATAATTTATGTGGTGTATAAAATCTTCTATTCAAATATCTCCAAGTGAATAACTGCAAGTTTATTGATAATGATGACTTCTTAGAAGATTTTAAGATAATCTTTTTTTCTTTTTCGTTAGGAGGGTGATTATTTATCTGTGTATAATAATTCCAGTAGGTGTCTATTTGGTATATTTTTGTTGTTCTAATTATTTTGTAAATGTTAGATAGATATCCAGCACCTTGATAATGTTGATTATTAATTATAATAATGTAATCAATAAATTTTGGGGCATTGTGTCTAACTGTATCTTGCATTTGTCCAATTCTATTTATAAGACATTGTCTTAGATTTTGCAAAAGTAGCCATGAGTCATTATTTATATTATATTTTCTGGTTATCTGATCTTTAGTTAATATTTTCTCTTGTTCTACCAGCTGATGCCAGTAGCTTATTGAACCTATCTTGAGCATATTTATTTTCTGAATTTGGTATGTATCAAGGATAGTGGGTATGAAGGCTATAGGAAAGATCAGAAAGAACCATTAATTAATATTTGGGACTTTGTTTATGAATGATTTAAATGTTGTTAGTGTGATGTTCATATATTTGGATGGCAGTTTATTATTTTTATTTTTATCTTCTAGATAATCTTTTAACATCCAAACTAAAGGAAATGGTATTATAGTTAAATGATCTGATATGTTGTTATGACTAAGTTCAGTATAGACCTGTTCATGTAATTGTTTCCATATAGGTTTGTAGTGAGCATTTAACCATAAGGTTATATTTTTAACAACAGAGGACATAATATATATCTCAATATCAGGTAAATTAATTCCTCCATCTTCCCAGTTTGGTAAATGTTTATTTAAAGCAATTTGGGGTTTGTTTGGGAACCATAAAAAAATGTAATATTAGTTTATTATATCTCTGAGTGATATACTTGGGAGGTGGCAGTGAAAAACGTTGTATTAGATATAATACTTTAGGAAATATAATGGATTTAATGAGGTATAATCTGTCTCCTATTGTAAACATATATTTGTTCCAGGTAGATATCACTTGCTCTATTTTATCTAGCGTTTTATTATAATTATATATAAGTGAGTCAGTTAAGTCTTCAAGTAGATCTATGCCTAAATATACTATTTTATTATCCTCTGCTATGTATATGGAATATTTTTTTGTTTATATGTTTCTTTTTAGTATTACATGACATAATTTTTGTTTTGTTTTCATTGAACTGTAAACCTGAAATAGTTTGAAAATGATTTATTTCTTTAAACAAAGCTTGTAAAGATGCATTAGTGTCTGATAGGGTAAGAAGTATATCGTCTGCAAATAACTGTAATTTAAGAGATAAAGTCTTGTTGATGCAGATGCCTTTAATATTACTATTTGATCTTATCTGATTTGCAAATGGTTCTATAAGTAATGCAAATAATAGTGGTGATATGGGACAGCCTTGTTTAGTTCCTTTTTTGATTAGTATGGGACCAGATCTATATGAACCTAATTTAACATATGCTATGGAGTCTTTATATAGTGACTGAATAAGGGCGATAAAAGATGTAGGAAAATTATATTCCTTTAGGACTAATGTAAGGAAATTCCAGTTAACAGAATCAAATGCTTTATTAATATCTAAGGATATTATATGTAAATCCAAGTTTGCATGTTTACTATAATCCATCAATGACAGAATTCTTTTAAGATTATCGTATGTATTTCTTCCTTTGATAAATCCTGTCTGGTCATCATGTATTAGCATGGGAAGAAAGTGTTTAATTCTGTCAGCATATATTGCCATGAACATTTTATAATCGATGTTTAATAAGGATATTGGTCTATATGACGAACATTGTTTCTCATCTTTGTCTGATTTAATTATTGGTGATATCAATGAACATTTCCATGAAGGTGGTATAATTATATTTTGTTTAACTATGGAGTATACTTTTAAGAGTAAATATATAGCTTGATTAGGTATTACTTTATACATTTCTAATATTATATTATCAGGGCCAGGTGCTTTATTTAATTTAAGCTTTTTAATCTGTGATTTTAGTTCTGTCATAGTAATTGGTTTGCTTATAGTGTCAATTTGTTCCTGTGTTAATCTAGTAAGAATTTTGTTTTTAAGATAATTTTTTATATCTTTGTCAGGTTTTTCATGGATGCTTGAAAGGTTATCATAGTTGTATTGTAATCTAAAGGCTTCTAATATACTATTTAGGTCCATGACTTTTTTCTTTGTATTAGGGATATATAATTCTTTTATTTGCTTAGATTTTATTATTTTTTTTTGTTCTATTAGCTAGTTGTCTCTGATGTGCTAGATTTGTTGAATAAGAATTTAATTTTATCTTTTCTAGGTTAATCATTGTCTTGTGATGTAAAATTTCCACATATTTGTTGTTAATTTGTAGTAATTCTTGAATTAAATCTTTATTTCCTTCTTGAATACCTAATTTTAAATTTATCGGCTTTCTTTTGTAATTCTAGCATGTCTTTATTCCATATTTTCCTTTTATTAATATACCAGGATAGTACTTTTCCAAATATATATATATATATATATATATATATATATATATATATATATATATATATATACACTTTTAAGGAGTCCCAGATATATATTTCTGAAATGTTCTCCGTGGTATTTAGTTCAAGGAAAGTTTTCATTTCACCTTCAAAAAATTCTTTAAAGTCTGTTAATTTTGTAACATATGAAAATATTCTTGTTATGGGATTATTGTTTATATGCATAAGCTCCATTTCAAAAACCAGAGCATTATGATCTGATAATGGACAGTTTATTATTTTGACATTACTTATTTTTGTTACTAGATCATTGGATATGTATATCCTGTCAATTCTGGAACTAGTCTTATATCTATGTGAGTAAAAAGTATAAATTAATGAGTCTGGGTCAGCAAATTCATTTATATTTTTTATGGAGATTGCGTCTGTAAACTTCAAAAGTGTCTTTGATATCGGTAACTTTCTTCTTTTACTTTTTGAATCAGCATCTTTGTCATCTATTATACAGTTGTAGTCTCCTGCCATTATTAGACTACCTTTAGTTAAATGTAATATTTCTTCAATATGATGTTTTACTGTTCCTACGCCAAGTCCTGGTATCCAATATAGGTTAACTAAAGTGTATATTTTCCTATTTAACTCTATATTTACTAAGCAAAACATACCAGATGTGTATTGATAAGTGTTAATTATTCTAGGAGAAATAATTGTATTATGCATTAATATGGCTACTCCTCTCTTCTTTTGTTTGTATTGAGAACTTACTAATACTGTGTAGTTATTAATATTGAGATTGTTTATATCTTTATCTAATAGATGCGTCTCCTGAAGAAATACTATTTGTGAATTGTGTAGATTTATGTATTTATACAGACACCTCCTTTTGATATTATTATTTAATCCATTAACATTTATAGATAGATATTTCATGTGTTGGTTTATGTTTTATTTGTATGACAGTTAATATACATAGATTTAACTCTTGGTTTGCATTATATGTATAATTTACACTATTGTTTACATGGAAGATCTGCTTATCTTCTGTAGACACCAAAACAGTGTAAGAAAACAATGAAACTTCTAATTTTACTAATTCTAATTGATTACACCTTTTCCTACCTCTATGAGGTAATATACCTCTTTGCATGAGTAACACAAGTACCCACACAAACCTTCTAAATCTGTGACTAGTGTTTAAACTAAACTCACTTAACCTCATAACTTAGTATGTCACTATTTACATATATTAACGAGTTAATATGATCAGCTAATAGACAATTATATGCAAATTTGTGTGAAAGCAATAATATTTATACATCAATAACCTGCTCATACTTGTTAAATCTTACTTGCAGAGTTTCTTATAATCAGGGTTACAAAAACAATTTTCCAATTACATTTAACAAAATTTGTTTCATCTTAGTACAACAATTCACATATCAATCCAACATGACACATTTGCTTTAATTCACACTGCAAAGACTCCAATACCTTGTTAATTAGTTATTTTGGTTAAATTCTCATATTACTTATGTTCTTTTTGGATTGTAGTTTCATTATACTCGCAATTTGTTTAGGGTAATTTTCCACGTCTAGAGTCTCTATCATGTAATATCTGTGCTATAAGAATATTATTTATTCTATAGTTGTGTGAATATTTCCCATTTTCTTCCTCACTCTTTATGAAATAATTAGATTTATTATTCTTTAACTTTTGAGAAAGTAGTTTTCCAAGGCATATTCCAGAACTCTTTACAAAAATTGTGCCGGCTTATATGACAATATATGTACATATATATAAATATATATACATAAACTTATATATAATGGTCTTTACATATCTTAAGTTTCAAAATACTGAAGTAAAACATAGTGGAGAGATAGGTTCCCGACCCACAGACTGGCCAGACTCCGGAAAAGAACCCCGATGACTGGACGGGAGAGAGGAAAATCACCCCAGGGATCATAACGGTCACCCCGGCAAACAGGTGTCCAGGTAAGTAAACATTATGGAAAGAAACAGCCAGAGAACTGCCATGACTAGACTTATACAAGCCCCAGGGTCAATATTCTAGTAGCAATCTATGAACCCACACAGCTATTTATGATTCTTATTGTGTATATATATATATATATATATATATATATATATATATATATATATATACATATATATATATATATATATAATATTCTAGTATTAGAAATTCTTAATATTAATGTATATAACTATGTATAGAGTATTGCCTTTCTGTATATCTAACAATATTTAACTTTTTTCTAACAATAACTATGCGTAGGTTGCTATTTCTGTTAGTATATAGAGAACCTATTAGAAAATTTGTTTAGTGTCTGTTTACTAAATCTAATCATGTTTTATTTTATTTAGTTTAAGTGTGTTAAATGTTTAGTAATAATCAGTACCACAAAAGGGTCAACATGTAGCTTCGTAATTCAGGCGCACTAGCACTTTAAGTGGTGCTCGTTTTGGGATTTACTTCCTTACCCAGGAATGCTGCAATTACGTTTTATTCAAAGGACATTATACGCAAGCATGAAGTGCTGGCAATGAGACATAAGACATTTGGGTGTTGCTTGCGTGTATATTTAAGGCTACTGTCTCGTGGACGGGGTGGGAAAAGTAGTGAAGATTTTTCTTGATTTTCAAGGCATCGCTCATGGTAATATTTCTTTTTTGCATATATTTATCTATGTTATATGCAAGACATTCCTATGTTATATGTGAGACATACTACATGACACCTGCTAGTAAAACAAACAGCACCAAATGCTTTACTTCATATAAAAGATTCAATATGACATTCTAGTAGTGTAGAATAATTTACTGTAATAGCATGTAAGGGTTTAAACTCTTAACTAACTATAACCATCCAGCATAACTCAATCATCTTCTATATACACATTATTTTCTTCTTCTAGTCGAAGAGTTTTAAGATGTGCTTGTTTTGAGATTTACTTCCTTGCCTAATGATATTGCAATTATATATTATTTAAAGGGCGTCATACACAATCACAAAGTGGTTACAATGAAAATTACAACCTTTATATATTACTTGTATGCATATTTGAGACTGCTGTCTCGTGAACGGAGCAGGAAAAGTAGTGAAGATTTTTCTTATCTTTCAAAGTATCGCTCGTGAAAATATTTTTCTACTGCATAGCTACAACACAGTTCAAGCATCTTCAATAAACACAACATTATTCCCCCTTCCAATAAGGAAGCTTTGTATATATACATTAAAAACACAATAAGAGTCCATGAGGTGTACCGGGATGCTACAACATCATAATCCATACAACCAGACATGTGCGCACACCCAAGCTGTCTTTCTATCTCAGTGAAGCAAATCATTATGACAACATTAATGGATTAAGTACTTTAACTATGCAACTCATTTAACATAAATATATAATTTTTCAAAGAATGCATTTGTCCCACTCACCTTCCTGCCCCGATCGGAAAACTTAGATTAGACATATTATTTGAATGGTGCATTCAAACATTTTACAACAAATTGCTAGTATAGTTAAATATATAGTGAGATGGTTATATCTGCTTGAACCAGATATCCATTTGCATATATCTTGAACATATTGCTATATACATTTTGTTTGTTGATGACTAAATCAGAGACGCAGAGAAAGAAAAACATTGTTATCAAGTTTCAAATATGCTAGGATAGACCTAAATGATAATGTTAATTTACCCAGTTTATATTTAGTCTAAATTTTAAGTGAGATAAAATAAATAGAAACTGTACCCAATATATTACTGTGATTAATGACTGGAAGATTTTTTTCTTAGTTTTTGTGACATTGTTTAAAGTTTTGTGGTACATGTAACATATAAGTTATTTGTCCTTTAGTTTTTTTTTTTTTCTTCTGTTCAACAGTCTTCCAGTTGTTTACTTCTGCATTTCTTTTTGGTGTACTATTTGTCCAATCCATAGATTCTTCCTGTGTTAAAATGTTGTTTGCAGTGAGATATTTTATTGTTGAATCCACTGTTTCAATTTTTATTCCCACTGGAAGGAATATACGAAGTCTTGCTGGAAACAAAAGATGGGTCTTCAGTTGTTTCTTTTTCAAGATTTTTATTATTGGCATGAATTATTTTCTTTTGAAAACCACTTTTGTAGAGTAATCATTGTCAAATCTAATTAACGCATCATTATATTTAATGGGTGAGTTAGTCCAAGCATTTTTGAGGATGAGTTCCTTGTCTTGCGTGGAGAAAAGTTTAACAATTATTGATCTTGGTTTGTTTTTGATTAAAGATGCATTTCCTGAAGTTGACAATGACCTGTGTGTACGTTCTATTCCAAAAGAAAGGGCTTCCGGTAATTTTAATACATTTGGGATCCAGGTAGTAAGAAAGTTTATTATATTATCCTTTCTGCTTTTTCTGGCAGACCATATATGCGGATATTATTTCTTCTCATTCTGTTTTCCATGTCATCTATTTTCCCCAGAAGATGTGTATTTTGTTGCAGTAAAAATTCAGTCTGTTGTTCTTCTTGCAGGAGTCTGGAATCAATGTCATTTAATGACTGTTCTATGACAGAAATTTGGCCTTTCTGTTGTGTGAACATTTCCTGAAGCTGTTCAAGTTGTTGAGAACATTTTTCTTTAAAAGAGTCCAATTTATTATCCATCTTATCTATTTTAGTTGTCAACTACTGAATATTTAAAATAAGTGAATATAAATCCTTTTTGAATGTTGGGTCCTGAGGTGGATTCCTGAGTTGGCTCATTCTGAGTAGCTGATGCTGCTTTTGATTTTCTAGTAATTAATTTGACAGGAATTTTCCAATGAAAGTTGATAAAAAATGTTCTGATGATGTCTCTGGGTATTAGAAAGTGGTTAGTAGCAAAAATATCTTCTTATTGTTGCTTTTTTCTCAAAATTCCTGTCAGAAATATTATTGAGGAAAGAGAGCTGTGAGAAAGTGCTGTTACCAGGTCGCCATCTTGGCCACGCCCCCATATTTCTTATTCTAAGAGGTTGAGAGGTGTGGTCCCCTTGGATGTTTTGTCTTGTCCTTAACCCATTAACAGATTACACTATGGTTACAATCTGGCTCCCAGAAAACAGCTTTCTTTACAGATTTCTCATCTACCTTTTGTAGATGACTTCATACTATATAGTTTGTCAGAAAAGGAGTTGAAAGCACAACTGCAAATGGTTGAAACTTTCTCAGATGATACAAGAATGACATTTTGTCTTGATGAATGTGCAAAAGCAACTTTTAATACAGGAAAGCTGCAGCACCAAGAAAATATCAACCAGAGACAAGAGTATGATACAAAGGAACGTAAGCAGGAAGAGGAAGTAATATATAAATATTTGGGAATAGATTAATGATCAAAAACAAAGCATGAACAAATGTGAAGAAATCATGGTAAGGAATACTTTAGAAGGCTAAAACTGATGCTGAAAACTGCCTTGACATATAGGAATAAAGTTCAAGCTATAAATCAATTTGGGCTTCCTGTTCTAACTTACAGTTTTGGGGTGATCAACTGGCCATGAAAATCATGCTTATCAAATGATGTCTAAAAATTTGTTTATACCAAGATTTTATATTCCTCACTCTGAAGGAAGTATGGGTCTTCTTGAAATTGATTATATGCCTAGATCTGCAATTGTGGGACTGCATACATATTTGCTCATGTCATCAGATCAAAATATAGGGAAACTTTTAAAACATGAGGAGAAAAAGTCTAACATGACATATTTGCTTAGTTTAGCAGAAGCATTTCAGGGGCAAGCAGGAATGGAAATCAATCCAGATGTTAGCAAAAATCAGACAGCAACTGAATGTGCCAAAAAACAAAAGACTGAACATGAGAAAAAGGATTTGATGAGAAGCAAACAGAAGTGGAAAAGCCATAAATAGAGTAACAAAGTACAGAAATCTCCTGGGAAGCAGAAATAGCTAATGAGAGGAGAACAGAAACCAAAAGATGAATGGCTAATAATGGCAGGCTAGGACAGTGGGCTACATACGTGTTGGTTTACAAAATCCAGTGAGAAGGTGGGAAAAAGAGGCAAATGCAGGTCCAATAAAAATAATAGGAAGCAGCTGCACATCGTGTTGCTGTGTGTGGTACACTCATAGCCGAGGGACTACATACTGAAAGGGACAATAATGTCACAGACTGTTCCATTAGGAATTGCACAAAACACTACAATAGAGAAGTGGCACAGAAGCTTTGGAAACATGAATGACAAAGCATTATAGAGAATGACGAAGTGCATATCACATGAGCTCACCCATTATCAACAGTTTAAAAAACAGAGGGGAGAAAACCAAACATAGTTGCTGGTGAAAAAAAAAAAAAAGATAAAAGCAGCATTGATCACTGAAATTATGATTATAGTGCCTTATGTACAGAGAGCCACAAAGTCATAAAATATCAGGATTTTCAGGCAGAAATGAGAGATATGTGGAAGAAAGTACCCAGGCAGTTACAATGGTAGCAGGAACAATGTGTCTTAAAAAAATAATTTACACTAACACTTCGATGCACGACCAATACATGTAATCCCATATGATTAATATCTATTCTTTGCACTGAATCTATATCACATTGAACCCTTAATTTATTGAATACCTAAATGCTGAACCCTAACTGTCGAACTACCTATTCAGCAAACGACCTAATCACTGAAGTGGAATTCATCAAAAGATTTTACTTGGCCATCCCGAAAAAAATGTGCGATTGATATGCGACTGGCCACGATTTATCCATTTCCTCACTGTAGTGCAATCTGAGAGTTGGTATATTTAATTTGCAGGTAGTGGCGGATGCAGGGGGGCACAGCTCCCCTGTAAAAATGTAAAAGAATGTTTACCTTTCACGGTGTTGGCCAAGTAAAATCATTTGATGAATTCCACTTTGATGATTACGTCATTCATTGCATAGGTAGTTTGACAATTAGGATTCAGCGATTAGGTATTTGATGATTTAAGAGTTCCATGATGTAAAATAGAACCCTTTGCACTTTGTGGTTGCTGAAAAGAGCCCTCCCGTCTTACATCAAAGATTGAAATGATACTAATTTCATGAACTCTAATCATACACACTTTTAGCATATCATACAAAAGTTTAAAGTACTGGTGCTTTTAGCATGTATCATATATCTCTATGTATATCATGTGGTATTCTTGTATGCATGGCAGAGTTCACAAGCAAAGACTGAGAAAAATGGCTGCAGATAATATTTTGTTTTAATTCACCATTTATAGTTATAAACAACAAATGCTACCCGGCATCAGATATAATTGCAAACACTTTGTTTCAACTTTAATTTAAGAAATGGTGCAAAGGTAGCCATACCAGGAGATTTATAACTCCATGGAAAATTGTCTGAAATCTGGAAATTGCAAATCCAGACACTGGATTCATTCCTGACTGCAAGTGACACATCTGAGAAGCCTGATAAAATGTGCAGCATGTTATGTTTGTGTTTACAGAGGAAAATAGCTGAGTCTGCAATACACTTGTGTCAATGAAAACGCACTGTAGTAACAAAGTCAGCAATTATATGAATTGCACTCAAAAATCAGAAATATTTACTGTATATTCAAATTTTTTTTTATTTCTAGAGGTCATACAGTCCCACAGAAACTTAGAATACTTATGCTACTAAATTAAATAATTATGCCACTGGTATTAGAAATGAGTGTGGTACTTAGTGAGGGCAAGTTATTTAGTGAATCATATTTAATATTAATGTTAAATAAAGTGATCAAACTGTAAGGAGTGACTGAAATTATTCTATAACAGTAAGTAAAAGCTCATAAACTTTGAAAAGTGTAATGTCATCTGTGAGACAGGCAGACTGAAACTGCATGAACTTATAATAAAAGGAGTTGGAAGATATATGCAAAACATGAAAAGAATAATAAATGAGACTTTGACTAGCTCTGCATGATATTAGGCTATAAACTTGATAAAAACAGCCATCTAATAATTCGCCAATTTTGTGAAAGAGCTGGAAAGATCGATCACTTTGCTGAAGTGTTCAAAATGAAAGAAATCAATTTCATTTGAAAAGACTGTTTGTTATAAAACAACTTCAAGCAAATTAGTGACTTATTTCTATAATTTCTTATGAGAATTTACAAGAAAATTGCACAGAAAAGATACAAAAGATGAACCATGAGAAATGCTCTGAATTATGAAAAGAGAAGATAAAAATTAATAACAGAAATGTGCCATTTAGGCTAGAGACACACTAGTGTTTATTGTCTGCTCAAACCATATAGTTATCTTATCTGGAGCAGAGCAAATTTAAGCCATTGTAGAGTAAACGGTGTACTTATTCAGGACTATCATATAAAACCAGTGTGTCAGAAAATGGCATCAATTGAATGCAAAACAAAAATGGAACATCCAGATTATTGGACCAGTAAGGATTTCTTCTACTTTGGATTGTTTTACTTTCTGGAAGATTGTCATGGCTAACTGTATTCTAGGCATAACTGCGTAGTTACAATATGATTCTGGTCAAACTGTACACTGAACATTTTTTGTAAAATAGTGTGAAGATCTGTTTACTGGTTTGTGCTATTTACCATGAACTCATCTTATTCAGATGGATTGTGAAGGATAGTCATTAGTGCATGATCCAAGGAAAGTTCAGTATTTTCCCAGGAAAATCAAAGACATCTGAAATGCTTGAAACATATGGATTTGTTATGAAAGAAAATGTCCCCTATCACTGAGCAAGGAATATTGCTGCTATTGTAAAGACATAAATATTTCATGGCAATGATTCATAAACATGGTCTGCAGTTCATGAAGGCTAGTACACAGCCAATAGCACATACCTGAGCCTTAAGCCCTAGGATAATTCCATGGTATATCTGCATATACTACTGTGCTCCAAGAAAAGGCCAAGTATGGAGAGGATAAGCAACTTGTGTCCCTGTCTCCTCCACAATTTTAAAAAGATATGAATCATGGAAGGCAGTGTGTGCAGAAGGTGTAGGTTTATGGACCTATGACTGCAGATGTAGAACACTTACATCCACAGCTGTGTCCCAGTACAACTGATATATGGCTCAGCATAGCATAGCTGATCAATGCCATCATCACTAAATGAAGGGGAACCAGTGCAGCATTACGTTATTAAAGATCTGCCATGACAGATATTGTAGCTCTGTCCAGTGCACACAGCTACACTGCTACAATCTAACTGTGAAAAACACTAACAACACCAATCACTCAGCAGTGAATATGAAACTCATGAGAAATCAAACTCATTACAGATTACTACATTTTATAGAATGCACCTGAAACCCGAGCGGCAAGCATGAC
>NC_056728.1:1227652982-1227740482 GCF_019279795.1 Protopterus annectens | reverse complement strand
GTGTAGAGCAATACAGCAGCTAACAGTGTAGATCAATACAGCAGCTAACGGTGTAGAGCAATACAGCAGCTAACAGTGTAGAGCAATACAGCAGCTAACGGTGTAGATCAATACAGCAGCTAACAGCTTAGAGCAATACAGCAGCTAACAGTGTAGAGAAATACAGCAGCTAACAGTGTAGAGCAATACAGCAGCTAACAGTGTAGATCAATACAGCAGCTAACAGTGTAGAGCAACACAGCAGCTAACAGTGTAGAGCAATACAGCAGCTAACAGTGTAGAGCAATACAGCAGCTAACAGTGTAGAGCAATACAGCAGCTAACAGTGTAGATCAATACAGCAGCTAACGGTGTAGAGCAATACAGCAGCTAACAGTGTAGAGCAATACAGCAGCTAACGGTGTAGATCAATACAGCAGCTAACGGTGTAGAGCAATACAGCAGCTAACAGTGTAGAGCAATACAGCAGCTAACAGTGTAGAGCAATACAGCAGCTAACAGTGTAGATCAATACAGCACCTAACAGTGTAGAGCAATACAGCAGCTAACAGTGTAGAGCAATACAGCAGCTAACGGTGTAGATCAATACAGCAGCTAACGGTGTAGAGCAATACAGCAGCTAACAGTGTAGAGCAATACAGCAGCTAACAGTGTAGAGCAATACAGCAGCTAACAGTGTAGATCAATACAGCACCTAACAGTGTAGAGCAATACAGCAGCTAACAGTGTAGAGCAATACAGCAGCTAACGGTGTAGATCAATACAGCAGCTAACAGTGTAGAGCAATACAGCAGCTAACAGTATAGAGCAGACTTAAATATTTTATCTTATGTATATCAGATATGTGGAAAGAAAAGCCTTGTAAAACCATGCCTACATCTTACATGGTCAGATGAAATAACTATTACTTTGTTAAATATTAAAATTGACCTTAATCAGTTCAGTAATATACTTCAAAATAAACATTGAGACAAAACAATCTCTGCATGGAGTTATGCCCAAACATTTAGTACAGATGTCCATGAGACAGAAGGCATAGATAAGGTGATAGTTTTGCACTTACCACAGCTAAAAACAGTTAAAGTGTTAAGAAAATGTACAAAAGGTGCTAAATTTAAAATGTTACAAACTGACTGCAACAGAAATGCAAATTGGATACAAACAGAACAGATATATGGCAGTTACAAAAGGGTGAACTTCACTGCAGGCTTAAAGAGACTAAGCAAATATAATGAAGGTATCTTTCCTTGTTTGGCAGCCATTCAGAGGAATCATGATCTGCACTCAGTGAACGGATTAATTAGAAGGGTTAGTAGAGATTTATATAGCAAAACCTAGCAACCAGGAATAAGTTTCATATAAGCTGCATCACATAAATTAATTTGCTTATGCATACATGTAAAACTATGCATAATTATACACAGATATACACATACACACATAATTGCATACATCAATATATAGACAGGGTCTACAGTGAATTGACACCCAAAGGCTTACTGTCCATAGCTCACTATCCACATAAATCACTGCCACACTTGTTATCTCACAATGCAGAAAGCCACTGATATTTTTTAGGTGTTGGGGCTGTGGACTGTGCCTGTCTCCACTCCCTAATGAAGTGACTTTGTCCACATACCCCCAACTAATCCAAGCTTGCACTATCTCACATGAAAGAGAAAGCCACATTCCCTATCCTAAAAGTTACTCCAACCTCATAGTCACATTCCCTATCCTAAAAGTTACTCCAACCTCATAGTCAGTGAAGACACATACACACACACACACACACACACACACATATATCATATATTATTGTGTGTGTGTATGTGTGTGAAAGAGAAATTATATATATATATATATATATATATATATATATATATATATATATATATATATATATATAGATGCACATTATATAGCTTTAGAAATACAAACACTTACACTAAGTCTTTTTTCCAGTTTTTTGAGTTTAAGAAACCAGGAGTGGTTATGTTTAGTATTCTGTGCAGGCAATCCCAAAGACATATACATATTTTCCACAGGGGAGACTGCAGGAACAATAAGAATATTATCCAGTTTGCACCAAAGTACTTTGCGCACAGTTTGGATCACATTTCATCTGTTGCCTCAAACATATTGGAACATGTTTTCCAAAGCACTATGGCCTATCATAACAGCATGCATGCTACAAAACCTTGCATTTCATATATAAAATGGGCAATATTTGCTAAAATGTTCTCAAATGCAGACTCCATTTGTATAAAGTTGCATATCTACTTTCACACTTCCTTGAAAATCTGGTCTATGGTGCAGTGAATGTACACATCACAATACCTGATTCAATACATATCAGTAAGACTATGGACTTATTCAAAGAATAGTGAGAATTAGAAAAACAAAATGAGTACACTGAAGTCTAAGATGATACAAAAGCCTACAGTCATAATACCTGGCAGAAAAATATTATATTAATGTTGGCAGTAGCTAACTCAAACTTACCATGCATCTTTAACCTTTTACAATAAACACAGTGACCGATGACATGTGTAAAACATATATTAGCTTTAATATATAAAATATATTATCTCTGAATAGAATTTGCAAATGAAAAGTATAAAACAAACTATCAGTCTGTTGTAATCATCCTCACTCAGACAATAAATAAAGATTACTATTATTAAAGAGTTCATCCACCAGTGTAATTTCTTACACAGTTTATCTTGTATATCAGTGTATTCTCTAATATCACCTTTTCATGACTGTTCATGCAATAATGCCTTCAAACATCATTTCTGAGAAACAAATCAAAATATTTATGTTTGTGTTATAAAACTATCTTGGAAATATTGTAAAACATTAGAACATCTTCATATTCACTAAAACATCACTATCATGTGACAGCTGACAGAAAGGGAACCACAATTCAATGTAAGCCTTGTGGATATCAATTATCTGAAGTTAGTTTGTTTTTAGAAATTTACACAGTTCAGTTACTTATGTTGTTCAGTCAGATTCATGTTTGTATTTTAAATGGGCCACAAATGTTGCACAAAGTAGCTCATATCCAACTGCAATATTGAAGTTATAAGCAATCTTCTGTACAACTAAACAAAATGAAACAACTAAACAAAAAGGAAATATTAATTAATGCAATAACAAGAAGTAATAATAATAATAATAATAATACAAAAGATGGCATGGAAAAGATAAACCAATCAAACCAAGATTTGATGAAAATCTTAAACAAATGGCACAGACTTTTTAAAATGTTATGTTTGCCGTACCTTCAATTCTCAAACCTGTGTAATGCTCGGGTAAATCAATGCCCTGTGGTCGAACAGTGACTACAATTTTCACAGTAATATGAGCACATTTATCTGACACTAGACTCTGTAGTGCCTATATAAAATTGACTGTTTACAAGGATCAGCACACTGTTTCTCCAAAACAGCAAGATACATACACACACACACACACACATATATATATATATATATATATATATATATATATATATATTTTTTTTTTGTCAAGAGATCCAATGGCATTAAAGTACAGACAGGGTAATAACAGAATTCAGATGCACATTATTTGTTGTAGAAGGATCCCTTTACGAACAATTCATCTTCTGAAATGATTCATACTTAACCACACAATAACACCAAATCACCTGGCCACATAACTCAGTGTGCTATTTTCAGTCCCATTGTTTTCCAGGTTGTTTCACTGTGTTTTCGATAAAACTGCAATATCTAACCATGAAAATAACTGAAATAGTCTGTGTGATTTATAAACTTATAAGTCTATGACAAGACAGTGAATGCAAGTACCTAAAGAGGCCAAACTATTCCTTGCATGTTGTTTGCATGTACCCCAGACTTTGTATATATCTTCATAAATGTAGTATAAAATTAATTGATTGCACTATATATGTGTGTATGCATCTGTGTATTTATTTAAATTTGTCTGTGTATTTATTATTTATCAAAAGTGAGTCACGGTGGTATTCATAAGGCCCAGGATAAATTTATCCAGACACTAGAGGCATTCTCTTACTCATCTTAATAAGTGCTCTGGGGTCTTTTACATCCACCGCACTACCACCATTGCCAGCAGGTATAACAGCAATGTTTATCTCCCAAAGGATAATACTACAGAAACACTGAACCCCCTTTATGCTGCACTACACTGTCAGTACTCTAAAAAAATAATCCAACCACCTGCTTTTGGATTATAGCTTGTAGTTTAACACAGTGTGTAAGGCACAGATATGAAGCTTTTTAATATATTTAACATGAAAATGCATGTAAGTTATTAATTTCTTCCATTGTGAAATGAGGTGGGTGTCTGTAATGTTAGGATATGGCTTCAGACAGACTACTGTAGAACAAATTAGATTGTGATGTTGTAGCCCATGTGTGTGTGTGTGTATATATATATATATATATATATATATATATATATATATATATATATATAGATAGATAGATATACACAACACATTGCATTGAGCATGCTATCTGATAGTGTATTCCTTTGCAAGACTCAAAGTCAGCTCACACTTAATTCCAGGATATCTTACAAGTAACACAAATGACCTTACACCCTTCCAAGTTTTGCTAATTGTGTATTATTTTGTCATTCCTCATCTAATTATATATTCATATTCTGTCTATCTCACTCGTGCACAGAAGCACACACTTTTATAGCATGGGTGTGCATAGTGTTCTGCCTACAATACTTTAAACGAACTACAACCATAACAGTTGATTACATGTTGTGTGTTACTAAGAAAGAATCACTTTGCACAGTGGTTTTGACATCATCTGAAGCACTGACGTAATCCTACATTTTATTAAGACCAGGCTTCCATATTATGACAAGCCTTGGAATCAAAATATTTCATTACATTCCTGTCAAAAAAGAAGATCGCATGTTATTATGCTGAGAGGTTTGTCACATATACCTCATTTTAAGTAACATTAATAATCCATCAAGAAAGGTACGTGTTCCTTTTATGGGCACATTTTCGGTATATCCCACAATTTCGAATTATACCAGCCAGACACTGACGGTACTAATGTCACTTCTTCCTTGACATCGCTATTGACTTTGCCTCAATCTACAACACAGAAAAATGCACTGCCTGGACAATGTTATCCTTTGTGAATAACTGCCTTCATCATCTAAACAAGGTAAGTAAGACTCTCGAAGCACAGTGACTGCATAGCACAGTACAAGACAATGTAGCGACCTGTCCATGGTACTGAACCCCTGTCTGTAATAAGGAGTAACCATCGCCAGGTGGCACTATCAGACGTCAGCATGGGATTAAAGAGCCATGCCTTCAGTCTATCCAAACTATCTTAATGGCTCGTAGAATGAATAATGATGAATAATGAGGACTACTTTTGGCGAGCTCGAGCAAACTGCCAACAAAAAAGACAGTAATCAAGTTAATCAATGATAAAAGAAGTGGAGTGAAAGAATGCAACTGCATGCTGCAGTCTGAAACCAGCGCACTGCACTCTTACAGTCTTATGCATATACATTAACCATCGGATGCAGATACGTGTGTTTTAATTACATCAAGAAGGGCACTCACCATATTGACTTCCGAGACCATGTCTATGCTGGCAATTTCGATGCTCATCCCAACATCCACAGGAGGACCTTTAAGGAACAGGACATTGGTTGATAACCCACCCTAGATCATTGCGCACTCATTTACAGGTAGAAACACATGCACTTCATTTCCACGTGTTTTATTTTTGCAAAATCATTTACACCTCTCGTAAATTAAAGCATTAGGCAAAGTATATTCCAATCAACTAATGAGTTACAGGTGATAAAAATTACCTCCAAAGTCTGGCCTTAGGCGAATATCGTATCCTTTGAGCATGCTATCCACGGTTTCTTTAACGTAGGACATGTTGCTTTGCTCGTTTACTCTAATAGAAACAAATTTAATTTAGAATCGCCACTTAGCATCATTTGGAAATCATTTAAAATATCAAACACGTGTGTAAGAGAATATCTCACCTTTGTGCACAGCAGACCATAGCCACCATCATAGGGAACGGTAGAATTCCAAAACACCCTCGATCCAGTGTTCTCCACATTGCTAACTTTGATTACAGACACGTCTTTCGAATATTCAAGGAAAGCAACTTAGTCCTAAGGCACACTAATAATGCCAAATACAGCAACGCATGCGCGTGTCCAACCCAGCATAAGATTGTTTGCCGTAGAATAAAAATTCCTTGCAAAGTATCCTAACGTCAAAAAATCCAGACTTTTTTTTCTTTTATTAAAGGTAATATCAGCAAAGTATTTATTAAACGAGAGCAGCAGCTCTCACAGCCTTGTCTTCCCGCTTGCCTTTACTTATTCAGGCTGTGAAGCAGTGCAACACAGATTTGCATCCAGTTGTTTAATGCAACAGCAGTGATGATCTGGATCTCCAGCATACTATAGCACGACCTGGTAGCAGCCTTTAATCAACAGCCTAGATCCATAAAGAGAAGGCACCACTCAAGTGCTGTCTCCCCTAGGTTGTACCTGAACGTGAATGTCCGGGTTACGAGAAATCTCACGTCACTCCTTTGCACTCAGACTCATTTCGTGCTGCTGTTGGCACACGGGCTTGTGCTGAATATGTTTAGGTCAAATCAGTCACAATTAAAGTGCTGTAATTACATATATCACTAAAACAGACTCATCGCAGATATGTAGTTCAAATCGTCCAAGCAGTAGGTTTATAACAATAAATGAAAATGCACAACCTATAATAAAACAATTTTAGTGTTTTCAATCAAGTGCATGCAAATTTGGCTCCTCTACAGATGATCGAGGTGAAATTCTACAGTATCTTAGTACACAGAACAGTTAAGGAGGAAATCACTAAGGTAATTGTTTGGTACCATAGAGCAGGTTTGTTCGAGGTGGGTAGGGTGTGTCCATCATTTAGGTGTTTGGGTCGCTGACACCAGCAGAGAAATAGAAGTGAATCCTCCCGGACCTTGAGGCAATGCTAAAAGAAGTCCTAAGTCATGACACTGACCTTAGACTTTGTGTCTTTCTTGTCCCCTAGTACAAAGCCGAAGTATAGTTTAGTTCATAATACGTTGTTATCATGACCTATATATAATCTTACACCACTCTGTTACCAGTGTGATCAGATTTTTAATCTGGAATCATTACTGCATGAAACAGATTAAGGTAAAATATGTGACATCTAAACTGCTGCCGATCATGTTGGGACATGTATTCTGAGATGCATTCCTGACACAAAAATTATAATTCAGACACACTTTATTGTTAATTAAACACACCCTGCCTGTTGCTTGGCTTTTGTGTACATTTCGTTCAGGAACGTGTAGTTTTGTAAACCGTGTAACACAAAAGGTACAGAGGGAGAAACAGACAGTCATGCCAAGACAGAAAGAATGCGTGTGTGTGTGTGTGTGCGTGCGTGCGTGTGTGTTGGGGGCGGGGGATGAGTTTAGACTACATGCTTGGGATTGAGAAGGTTTGCAGAAGACATCAGAAAAGTTACTTTGGATTGTCATGTATGTATGTATGTATGTATGCAAGTGCAAGACAGGATAGCAATTCCATTGCTACAGGCAACTAAAAATGTGCCAAGTTTCTATAACTAGAGTTTGCATAAATACTAAGAAAAAAGGATACAAACAACGTAACTGTTGAATGCTATTATTCTCCATTTAGTTCCCTTAAATCCTCCCTGGCATGTTAATTGTTGTCTCCATTTGATGATGTATACTATTCAGCAATGATAATAAATGTAAATATTATACAGACGATGTTTTGTTGTCTTATTTCTTTGTAGTTTATAACTGTTGTATTCTTATGTATTTCATCACCGCCATACTGTTTTATTCATCAACTGTGCATTGCATTGCTGTTTCAGTTTTTACCGTGTACTTTGTTTCTTTTGTGTCTCAGTTGCTCTTTGAGCCTGAGATCATGGCTGAAAAAGGCCAATAGAGAAGGCCACCTGCCTGGTCCACACATAGTAATATATAAATAAAAATAAATACTATTTTTGTTATCTGGCAATTAATTTCTTAAGCCATCCAACTATGTAATTTAATAAGTTTTTAAAGTATTAAATTATTTTGTTTTCCTTTGCCCTATATGAGTAAACTGCTTTAATTTGTTTAGCATTCATAGTCATATAACTAAATGCTATTTATACACTTTTTATAAACTTATACTAAAGTGCATCACATGCCCTCCCAAACGTAAAGCATTTGTTTTATCAAACGCACACAGAACCTACAAAAATGTTTTCTTTTACAAAAACAGTTTACTTCACATCTCTATATTACATTTAATTTCTACTGTACTGTGTGCTTGTTCTCGTGTTTTTATTCATTTGGTTTCAACCTCAAGCTCTCACTGAAATTAAAACAAAGTTGTTTAACTCTGTGCTCAGGCAGACCACAATATTAAAAAAAACAATAACATACGTTCTCTAGAGTTAAAAGTCAACCAACACACAATACATATAATTGAATTACAGTGTCTGTTCAGTGCTTTAGAGTTTAATACAATATATCTAAATTTTCTTGTTACATTCCTGACATTTGTTTGTTCATATGGTTGCCATGTCCCCCTGAAACTATAACAGCAATAAAAATAAGTAGCTGCAATGGTGGAATATTAAAAGCAAAATTCTGAATATTTTGACATAAACTTCCATACTATCACAAAAGTAAAGACAATAGACATAAAATTATTGTACTTCATTTGCTTGAATAATATATAAAATATAAATGCAAACATCTACCCTATACAGTTAGGATTAAATTAAGTCTTTGTTATTTATAATAATCCACGGCATTTTATGGACTCATATAGTTAGTTTTTCATCCTACTAAAATGTACTAGTAACACTGAACAACTAGCATATAGGCAATCAACAACCTACATCACCTGTTCACTTAACTTAGACCTTTGAGATTCTAACATAACTCTAAATACGTAGCTATGGAAGACAAAGCATGACTTATGAAACATTTAAATACACCCTTATATAATACCTAAAATAGTGACACTATCTGCACAAAGGTCTATATTTTGTCTGTGATGAGCAAGTATCTACAACCTTTACTGTAGACAAAGAAAGCTTCATGAGTCCAATGTCTCATACAATTGCATCCTCAAAGCATGCAAACTATCTTGGTATAATATAATATGCTCAAGCAAATGCTTACCACATGGTCTTCACTTATGCTCAATGATTAGTGCTCTTTATCATATTCTAAGACAGCAGACTCTAGATATACCCCATTCTGTATTTTCTTATGGAGCTTTCCAGTCTTTGCAGCAATCTTCTTTGGGTAGCACACATTATTTGAAGCCCCTTCTCCATTGAAACATTTTTCACTTTACACTTATCTTGTATTTCTCCTGGAGTATTTACATCTTCTAACTCATCAGCCTCATTATCCCTTTGCTCAACCTGTGTTTGAGTCAATCTTACCTTTAGTTCTCTTGTCTTCTGTAATGCTTCATTAGGATTATTGAGAATCAGCTAACCCACAGCTCACCCACCCCCCAAAAAATGTGTAATTGTAGCTGGAAATTACAATATAAATTTAGTCTCTGTTTTCAATCTGGCATCATATACATCAATCAATAGTGAGGGTTTACTGTCACCTTAGAAAATTATGCTCCACAAACACAGGCCTCCCTTCCACAGAAAGTTTTGTCCCTAACTGCCATAACCCCTCTGACCTGATACACACCCAGTACCACTGGGAACCCCTCTGTGAGAAAGAACATGGTTCATACTTGAGTCATGCCTTCATCTGCTCATTGCTTTTTTTTTAATTGTTAATTTTCTCAGAATATCACAAATGTTTTTAGTTTTGTTAAATCCTGGCATAAGAGCAAGAGGATTATGTCTCCATCTCCTTGGAGATCAGTCCTCAACATTTTTAACAAATTACTAGGGAAAATAAATTACAGCACAGGCTGCAGGAATCCATATAAAATATAATGGTAATACAGATACTTTGGTAACTATATCCATATATCCTGATATGGAGTCAAAGCTGCATGAGTCAAGTTCTTACATACAAACAATGACATGCTATTATTACTAGAGACTATCCAACAGCTGTCAGTGGTTATAGAGACTCAGAATATATACATATTTGTAAGTGATCATCTTCTAACTAATGTGGGTGCACAGCAAAACCATATTTAGGTCTGCTCTTGCTGCACAAGTCTGTGTAACAAATCTATCTTTACTCGGGTTGATAGTCTGTATATGTCCAACTTCATGCAGTCAGTTCTCAAACTTCTGCTGTTCCAAATATAATTTTTACAAAATGTATAATCTACAACTACTTTGTCCTTCAGTGTGGAGGTTCTAAGATAATCATTATCAACCTCCTTTTCTGCACTTTTCTATGGGTGGGTTAGGGTGTCACATTAGCTGTTACCATCTCTCTCAATTTAATGCAACTCTCCAACCTTCTTTGACAGTCAAGCCTGACTGTCACAGGTCTTCTCTCACAAAATCAACCCATTTCTTTGCTAGATGCCCTTGTTTTACCTTCTCTTCTTCCTCGTGTCTCTCCCAAATATTCTTCCCCAGACTGTCTTCTGCTCTTCTGCACATGTGCCTGAACCACTGTAATCTGCTCTCTTTAACCTTATCTGTAACTGAAGCTATTTGGGCTTCTACTTGATGTCCTCATTTCTTCAGTTGGCCCACAGTGTGCATCCTACCACCCAGCTCAGGCACTTCACCTCTAGCTTCCTTAACTGCTCTGCCTTTACTGCCCATGTTTCTGTACCATACAGCAGTACTGGTTGCACCACTGATTTGTAGACCACACTATTCAGATTCTTTGGTATTCTTCTGTCATACACTGTCCCTGATACTGTGTGCCAGTTGGCTGCAACCCCTCTGCTTCTAGTTTTGACCTCTTCATTTAGACTTTCCTTCCTCTTAACTTCCCCTCCCAGCTACTTGTAGCTGTTAACCTGTTCCACTATGTCCCCTTATATCTCATTTCTCGGCTTTTTCTGATTTCTCTCATTTGCTGTAACTGCAATTGTCTTGTCTTATCTGTACTCAGTTTCATCCCATGTGCTTTCACCTTTGCATTCCATTAACTTATCATTTGGTAAAGATCTTGTTTAGAGTCTAAAGACAAATAAAAGAAATCAATCGTCCACAGCTGTGGCTAAAAATAAAGAAATAATTTATTTGAAAAAATTCCACCAAGTAGAAACAAATAAAAACAGGTTAGTACTTTCATGCAGTTTTATACACTTCATCAGAACATAGAATACCAAAGAATAAAACCCTCTTATATATAAAAAAGTAAAATCAACCAACCAATGGAATTAAATTAAACAGTCAATAAGGAGAAAACTAAGTTAATGAAGCAATTTACTGTCCTTAAGGGCAGGTTTTAAGGGTCAGACACAGTAAGTCCTGGTGGTTTTTAGGCTAGCATAGAAATAATCGATCTCTGTTCCATTAGTCCAATATGATTCACTAAATCACCACCTCTAAGAGTGACATTAAGTTTTTGTAACACCAGAAAGCCAAAACTATGAGTTTGAAATTCATTAATATTCTTGGCTAAGGCATTGACAGTATCATGTACACGCATGGCCCTTAAATGTTCTAATATCCAGATGTACAATCAACATAAAATCTAGGTATGAAGCATTTACCAATTAACAGATTCATCAGTCATTAATACTGCCCAATTTTTCCGAACAATGTTACAGATTCTGCCTATATTTGTTCAGAAAAACTGGGCAGTATTAATGACTGATGAATCTGTTGAAAGCATGGTAGGCCCTGCACCTAGTTTTTCTTTCAAAAATGCTTTGTCCCTCTAGAGAATTTTATGCTATCCTAATTCTAAGCAAAATTTACTTTTTAATAGGTATGGTACTTTTGTTTGCCATAATTGTAGGGCTTGTAAGCTTATTTCCACTGATAGAATGTTTGTACATCCAATAACTGGTTTATGCTTCATACCTAGATATTATGCTGATTATACATCTGAGATTATGGTTTATCTGGCAACATGTAAACTCTGTAGATCTTTTTATACAGGAAAAAACAAACCGTTCCTTGAAAGAGAGAATATTGGAACATGTAAGGTCCATTCATGTACATGATACTGTCAATGCCTTAGCCAAGCATATTAATGAATTTTGAACTCGTAGTTTTGGCTTTTTGGTGTTACAAAAACTTAATGTCACTCTTAGAGGTAATGATTTAGTGAATCAAGTTGAACTAATGGAATAGATATTGATTATTTCTATGCTAGCCTACAGACCACCAGGACTTAATGTGTCTGTATCCTTAAAACCTCCCCTTAAGGCTAGGAAATTGCCTCATTAACTTAGTTTTCTGCACAATTTAATTCCATTGGTTGGTTGATTTCTACTTTTTTATATATGAGAGAGTTTCATTTCTTTTGTATTGTATGGTCTGATGAAGTGCAGAAAACTGCATGAAAGTGCTAACCTGTTTTTATTTGTTTCTACTTGGTAGAGTTTGTTTGACTAAATTATTTCTTTGTTTTTAGTCACAGCTGTGGATGGTCGGTTCCTTTTATTTGTCTTTATTTCATGGACTTATTTTCAACCATCCTCTGTCCTGGAGATTTATTTTTTTATACTTTTACTTGTTTAGAGTCTGTCTGTAGTGCCACATTGTATACATAAAGCAGCTGTGTTGATCTGACCCCTCTGACCTGTTTGCTAATGTAGTCCATCACCAGTATGAACAGCAGTGGGCTCAGAGCTGAACCCTGATATATATCCACTCCCACTGGGAAACCCACTGTGAGACCAAACACTATTCCTAGTTGAGTCATTTGGTCCTTGTACAGAGCCTACACTAATTCTGCCAAGGTTTTGGGGACTTTGAACCATTGCATGACTGCCAAAATCAGCTTTCTTGGGACCTGGTCATATGCTTTTTCCAAATCTTATAAATACCCAGATGGACTAATTCCTCATCACTAGCTTCTGCTCAGCTATCCATCTCACTGCAAATACTGGGTCAGTTGTACTGAATCCTGATCTGAATCTGAATTTCTCATCTCCCTTTTTTACTTTCTACTACCCTGCATTTTTGTTTATCTATCACCCTTTCCAGAACTTTCATGCACTGTGACTGGAGTTTGATAACATCTATATTGGCCCCAGTTGTGAATGTTTCATTTGTACCTGTTTGCTGGCACTAAAAGGCTTATTATCTAGTAACATGGGGTACAATATTCTCTCCATACTGCTATGAGTATCCTCTAGAGCCATTTCTCCACTAACTCATCCAATATCTTGATCATATCTGCTATGGCCTCATCTAAGCCTGCCGCTTTCCATGTCTTCATGTTCCTTAGTGATGTTCTTTCTTCTTTTAGAGTGAGCTTCTCTTCTTCTTATTTCATCGTAGGCTGTGTCTGAGGCAATATGGCTTCTATGGGGTTTACGTCAGTCAGAAGCTGTTGGAAGTATTCTTTCCTTCTGCCTTCGATGTCCTGTGGACTGATCAGCTAGGTGTTGTCGGTATCCCTTATGAAGGGTATCTCATGACAATCTTATTTATCTTTCTATCTTCGCCTAGCAAGCTGAAAAAAGTTTTGTTTGTGGTAGAGTGCCTCTGACACTTTGTTCTTTGCTATTGGAGCAGCTCTCTTAGTCTCTTTGTTAGCAAGCCAGTATTTCTTCTTTGCCTGGCCCATCCTTTATATCTCCCACTTTTTTTCTGCATTCCTTCTTTCTTTTGATGACTTCCTGGGCTTCTGCATTCCACCGCCAGCTTTCCTTCTGTACTTTATTTCCCTACCTGTCTTGGCTGCATAGCTGTTCAATAGTCCTCTCACATGCTGCCATTCTTTATGAGCACCACTTATTTCTTCTTCTTTCTGAGGTACTAGAGCCCTAAGTATTTCCCTGAACTCTTATGCTTTCTTTCTAGTCAACTTCCAGATCTTTACTCTAGTCTGTATTGACCTTAGAGGCTTGTCTGACCACTGCTTTCAGCAGAATGTGGCAAAAGTGGTTTATACTTCGGGGCAACTGTTTCACTGGGGATGACTTTGCAATTGTTGATTCGACCCCATTGCCCTTTCCTAACTAGGAAGAAGTCTACTTGAGTTGTATTTTGCTCACTCTTGCACTTGATTTTTTATCAGTCTCTGTATTGCTGAACCATATTTTGGCCACCATTAAGAGATATGTCAGACAGCAGACTAGAATGGCCTCTTCTTGTATACTCCTTTTACCCCACTCATCTGGACCAAAGTCATATCCTGTTTTCTTCTGTCCTGGTATGTGCATTCAGTTCCTTCATCATCAACACCATGTCATGTTGTCCTGCTTTATTTAGTTCATCCTATAATTGCACTCTTTTCCTTGCTATCACCACCTTGCTGTGGGGAATACACTGAGATAACTAATAATGCCATATCCTTACAATGGAGTCTGATTACCTTGAGTCTGCCACTAATTTTTATGCCAGCCCTTTTTGTCTTCTGAAGCCTCTCCCTCAGCACAATTCCTATAGCATTTCTGATCTGTACTTCCATGAGTAGTAGACTGTGGATACCAAATCAGGAGTTTTGCTGTATTGCCCTTCCAACCCATTTCCTGAGTACAAAACCACAGCATCCACGTCCAAGCTGTGGCCTGTCAGTGTACCTACAGTGAGTGTAGCAATCCTCAGTTCATGTTTGGGAAAGTTGATTGGTTTTATGTCCAGCTTGTACTCAACAGAGTTATCCCAGGTATTTCAGGCTAAACAACTGGACACTGACCAGCCAGTAGCTTATGATCCAGGGCTGCTGGGCTTTACAGTAGGTAGACACTGGTCAGTTGGAGCAGATAGACCCCCTCACACCACTAGCATAGACCAATAATGCCACAATCCCTCCAGCTCTTTCTTCTAAAGGCCCCTCCCACAGACTGTATGTGTATAAAGGGGAGCATGATGTTTAGTTAACCTATAACACAGTAGATTTGATAAAGTCATCTTTTGAAAAAAACTCTACAGCTAGTGGGTTGGGCTTTATTGGCCTAAATGTCCAGATAAAGGCTTAAAATAAAAAAATCAGGGGCATTCATAAGTCATGTAGCTGAAACACTGGCATGTCCTTAAGTGGACATTTGCATATATTCCATGGTCCCCCACTACAGATGGTTTAAGGAATTAAACAGTAAATACCCTGTCTTGGCTGAGTCATTCTTGCAGTTTTTGCTAAATGATTTGTCTGTGCGACCTACGCATCGTTTGATTTGGATTCTGTTGCAGATAGAGGTGATATAGGATTGTTTCCATAACCTGAGCCCATATTCCTCATTTATAGCTCTGTTCATAAGTGAAAGTCATAGGTAGGCAACAGACTTATCTGTCAGCTGGAGATATTTGGAGGGGATGTTATCAGGAGTATGGGAAATATGTTACAATTTGGATAGTAGTTTCTTCACTGTATTACTAGATATCAGGTGGATGATGAAGGTCCCATATCGTGTTTTTATAATTGCTTTTGGGGAATGGTGATCTGAAGGAGTGTTATCACTTTTTGTTTGAGTTTTTGAAGGAGATTTTATTGAGGTAGTGGCTTGGATAAAGTGTGAATTAATTTTACGGGTTACATTAAAATATATTGTTTGCAGCAAAGGTTTTTCATCCGCATTTTTCCTGGGGAATAGCTTTGTTTACATAGTACCAGAAGAGCTTTGGGTTGCTACTATTGTATGTTTGAATATGGTGATAGTAATCTTTCTTTTGTTTTGTGTTAATTGTTTTAATTTGTTTTTAAAAGTTTCTGTAATTTCTGGAAAGCTGATGAAGTGTTGTTAGTTTTCCATGCTTTCCATTCTTTGTATGTTTTAATCATCATTTGTTTTATTTCATTGGTAGGGAGATGGATCAGATCTGAACTTTTTTCTACAGAAGGGAGCTATGGCATTCAGAATTCTGAAGAAAGTATGATGAAAGTAGGAGATCAAATAATTACGCGGAAAGATTTTAGAGAGGTCCAATCATATGACTGCTATAAGCTGTGAACACTCTGAACAGTTAAATACGTTTCAGACAGTAGTTGTTGAATCCAATCTAAGGTACTGTTCCTTTCTGTGGTGATATCTATTCTAGCCATAATGGTCAGTCATCCTTTTTTTAATTTCTCCAAATCTTTTGGGTTTCTAATGCTATGATGGGAATGGACCTCATTCCTAAGTCAAAGTACGATTAAAGTTCATGAAATTAGTATTGTTTCAATCTTGGATGTCAGCCAAAAGTGCCCTTTGCAGCACCAGCAATGTGTCCAGTAATGACTCCTTCTGCAATTCATATGGGGTTACATGGATTGGTAACATACCTAAATACAATTGTAGATTCTTTTTTATAAGACCCATTGCTCCTACTACTGTTGGAACTGTCGGGGTATCTTTCTTCCACATTGCTCTTGTTTCTGTCTGCAGATTCTGATATTTTATGACTTTGTGGCTCTCTGTGCGCAAGACACTGTAGTCACTGGGTGTAGCAATTTCAATAATCAATGCTACTTTTGTCTTCTTTTCATGGACAACTGTATCCAGTTTTCTAGCATCTGTCTTTTGAACTGTTGGTAATGGGTGATCCCATGTGATATAAACTTCATCATTTTCTATGATGCTTTGTGACTCATGTTTCCAGTGTTTTCAGCCAATTTAATACCATAATGCTTGCACAATCCCCAGTGCAACAGTCTTGCCACATTATTATGCCTTTCAGTATACAGTCGTTCAACCATTAGTATGTCACAACCACAACAAGGTGTGCAACTGTTTCCAATTCAGTTTTACATTTGTCTGTTACTCCCACATGTTCAATTGACTTTGTAAACCAGTGTGTACATAGCCCACTATCATGGGCTGCCAGTATTAACCTTTCATCTCTTGGTTTGAATTTGCCTCTCCTTAACCATTCCTGTGTTTGTTTCCTGGTCAACATGAGGTTCTTCCAGAAGTTTTCTATACTTACAAACATATTTATGCTTTTTCCACATTTCTTGCTTTCTCATCTGGTCCTTCACCTTATATACTTTCTTTCATTTTTTCTTTTATTTTTTTCAGTTTGAATTGCTTAATGTTTGGGAAGAGGATATGAACTCCCAATCAATGTTAAGATCCCCCAGAAGTACAGCTTCTTCTTTTAACGCCGAAGATATTTAAGACAGGAAGTCTTTAAGGATATCAGCTTTTGGATGAATGGGGTTTGGGGGAATATAAACTGTGGTTAAATATATAACTTTGCGAGTATGTGTGAATGTGTGTGTGTGTGTCTGTCTTGGCATGCATGTGTATTAAATGTAAGGTAGTAAGGAGAAGTTCAGCTTTATTAAATATTGGAGTGGGTTGGGAAAGGTAGTGACTATCAAGTTTGTTTCAAATAAGATATAAATGCCTTAAGATCTTTTGGATCAACCAGGGGTAGCATTTGTTTGCCAAGAATTGTTATTTTTTTATCCAGCTTTTAGTCATAGATAGGAAGCTTAGTTCAAGGAAAGCAGTGTATGCATGTGTGAAGAAAATGAAAACACTGTCATTTGTGTTAGCATCTCTGGCAGAAGATTTGCATATATTCTTAGATTAACTTGTAGTGTATGCCAACATGCCTAATTGTGAAAATGTAAGTTTTAAAATGTTGAGTATCTCCTCGTTTATACAGAATGTTTAAAGAATCTGTCAGTGTTTTGATGCATTTCTAATTGCGCATGTTTAAAAGTACTATGAAGAAACACTTGAACAGTGAGTGATGTCATTTGAATGTTCATAGGTTCATAGGTGTGTACTAGGCTAATGGCCCTGGGGCCATTACAAGCCTAGCCCATAGGATTACCCTGGCATCATGCCACCCAACCTTAGTTCCCAGTGCCTCTGTCAATTAGAGCCACTGGAGTTATCCCTGGTTCCTGGTTGCTCAGTGATTATTTTTTTATTTATTTATTAATTACATTTGTTGACCGGGTATGTCCGACTGGGCCAGAGGCCCATTTTCAGTGGAGACCCAGGGAGAAAAGCTCCATAGTAATATAAGACAATAAACAAAAACATAGTAACAGTAAACATTAGTACAATAGAATTATTTTACAGCTTCTAAAAACAGTACAAAGCTAGGTCCTTTTTACTAGTGGAGACCCAGGGGAAAACTCCACAGTAGTACAAACACAAACAAGTTGCAGTAAATATAATACAATCAGTAGAACTGTACAATTACTGTTGCAGGAACAGCTTAGTAGCAGTAAATATAATACAATCAGCAGGACTGTACAAGAGAAAACAGTAGAAAGTATATAGGTTAAAATTAGGTTAAAGTTTACAAAAGGGATGTTAGATGGTCTGGTGAGAAAGGTAACTAAAGGCAGGGAAGTAGATTAACATGGGGAGAGGCATGAGCACAACCTGCGACTGATGAGGTATTCCCAGTGATTTGAACTGGCTATGTACTGGATCTTTTGTTATTGTGTCTGGAAGGGTGTTCCAGAGTTTGGCTATTCTGTGTGAATAGAGGGAGTCGCCATGTTGGTTGTGGGAGCTGGATACTTTTAGTAGGAGTTTGTTGGAAGATCTGAGGGATCTGCTATTAGTATTAGGTTGAACTAAACAGGAGATGGCAGGGCAGTTTTTGGGGTGGTGGATTATTTTGTGGGCTAAGGATAGTTGATTGAGAGATAGAAGGCTGGGCAGCTCTGGCCAGTTTAATATTGAAAGAGCTGAGCAGTGGTGGGATCTGTGTGGTTGATTAGTTGCATATTTAGTAATTTTATGATAATATGATTCTAGATTGCTCAGGTCAGATTTTTGAGGGTTAGTAAATATGAGAGAGCCATAGAGAAGGGTAGATAGAAGGTGTGTGCGAGCAGTGGCTAGCCTGACATTGGGAGTTAGGAATGGTTTGGTTCTATATAGGGTACCTAGTTTGATGTGGACTTTTTTGATAGTTTGGGCAATATGTATGTCAAATTTTAGGTTGTCATCTATGGTGACACCTAAAACGTCTGTGTGGTTAGTGGGGGTAATTTTGGTACCATTTGCAGAGGTGATTGATAGTGGGGACTGCGAAGTCTTGGGTGTTTTGGTACTAAAAACTATGATTTTGATTTTGTTGGGATTTAAAATGAGTTGGTGTTGGGAGAGGTAGGTTTCAATGCCATGAAAGAAAGATTGCATTTTTAGTTGGAGCTCTTGGGGTGAGGGGGCAGAGCAGATATGGGTAGCATCATCTGCATATTATACTATGAAGGCATGTTTGGTTGCTGTATTGAGGGTGTTTGTGAATATGATGAAGAGAAGTGGACCGAGAAGAGAACCTTGTGGTACATCCACGGAGATGGGGAGTAGGGGATAAAGAGAGTTTTCCCACTTTGTAGCTTGTTGACAGTTGGAAAGATAGCTGTGGAACCAAGTTAGTGAGGGTAAACTAAGGCCATAGGAAGATAGTTTATTTAGTGGATGTAGGTGGGATACGGTGTCAAAGGCTTTAGACATGTCGAGAAATATGGAAGAGACTTCCTGCCTTTGTTCATGAGATGGTGCATGTTGTTAGTGAAGGTTAGAAGGGCAGTGCTGATACTGTGCTTTGGTCTGAAGCCATGCTGAGAGTTGGAAAGGAGGTTATTGTTAAGGAAGTAGGATATATGGTGGTTGTGGATGCATTTTTCTAAAATTTTCGTGAGGAGGGAAAGTATGGCTATGGGACAATAGTTAATTAGTTCTTTGGAGGGGCCACTTTTGTGGAGAGGTATAATATGAGATATTTTCCATATGAGTGGGACATAATGTTCTTTGATAGAACAGTTGATCAGGATAGAAATGGGGTACGCAATTGAAGGGGCTGCAAGTTTTAGAAATTCATTAGGGAGTTTGTCTGCAGCTGTGCAGCATGGTTTAAATTTGGACAAGAGAGTTTTTATGTACTTAGTTTGTATGGGTGAGAAGGAGAAGGGCTATGATTGTCAATGGCTGGGGTGGGGACAGTAAGTGCCTGGGTTGATTGGTTGTCTAGAAGAGAGGTGACGGTGTTGATGAAATGGGTGTTAAATTGAATAGAGATAAGGACTGA
This sequence comes from Protopterus annectens, assembly GCF_019279795.1. Taxonomy (NCBI): domain Eukaryota; kingdom Metazoa; phylum Chordata; order Ceratodontiformes; family Protopteridae; genus Protopterus; species Protopterus annectens. The sequence continues at coordinate 1,227,720,357 of NC_056728.1, read as the reverse complement.
GTCGTTACAGGTAGCAGGAGGGGGGTAGAGGTACGTCCTGGTTTTAGGAGTTGGTTGATGGAAAGCTAGAATTTTTGTGGGTTGTTTTAGTTTTTTTGCTGACAGGATAGAAAGTATACTTGTTTGTCTCTTTTTATTTGTTTTTTTGTTAAGTTTCTTAGTTGTTTGTTTTACCATTATAAAATATTCAGTTACATATGACTAAGTAGATAACATAAATAACAAACTATGTACAATATTTACACTTGGCCTGAAAAAGTTAGATAATAGAAAAAAAATCAATGTGTGAAAGTATTTGAATAGTATAAAGACAAGAATATTCTTTCTTTCTCTATCATTTAAGTATTAACTGTGTTCATTTTTAAAGTTTCAGTAAGAGATAGAATCTTCTTCCAGGGATTATTACTCCATATTTTTAGTGCAATTCTTAGTTAAACTCATCAAAATTACTGGAACTTCATTACAAAAGGGCATACATTAATTTTATCATTGGAAAGTAAAACCAACTTATTGTATTCCATAAAATTAATTTCCAATTCACAATTTGTGAAGATATATACCTGGAAATTTCTGCATAGATCATTTCTTACTCCCAATAAATTAGCCATATTTAATTCTAGCAAAGAAGTTTCTTAGTTGTTGATAGTTAAGAAGGTCAGCTCTGTCTTTGGATATATGATAATCTGACCAGGCTTTGTCTCTATGTCTCATTAGTAGTTTGGTGTCTCTGGATAGCCATGGGAGGGGTTTGGTCCTAGTACAAACTCTTCTGGTAGGGGCTAGATCATTAAGGATTGTAAGGAAGGTTTTGTTGAAGTACTGAACTGCATCATCTATTTGAAGGTGCTTAAGAAGGGACCCATTACATTATTGCAGTAGAAGGTTGAAAGTAGTGGGGGAAATGTTTTTGGAAGTGATGTATTTGTACAGGATGTTGCTTTGGGTGTTCACACATTTCCTGTAAAGAAAGTTTGGACAGTGGTCACTGCAGGAGTCAAGTAGGCACCTTGCTAAGCAGCCTAGGCTAGATTTGTTAGTTAGGATCCAGTCTAATGTTGACTGCTTGTTAGAGTGTTTGTCAATACAAGTTGAGCAGTTTATTGTTTGGGTGAAGTTGAAGAGATTAATAAAGTTGGATGGGTTATTAGTAGTGCAGGAGTGCCAATCTAAGTTGACGTCACCAAGAACAATAGTTTTGTGGGTGAATTTAGTATTTGCCCAGGAAAGTAGGTGTTCTATAGTGGGAAGGTTGTTGCCAGGAGGGAGGTACATGGTGATTATTATTATTGCTTTGTTGGGGTTGATTTCAAGTCAGGTAATTAATATTTCAGAGTTGGGTAGATTGGGAGGAGTGCAGTTTAGTTGGGCTATTTTGAGGGCATTTTTAAACAAAACTGCAACACCACCTCCATGTTTGTTGATTCTATCTGTTCTTATGATGTTATAGCCTTCTTATTCTTCTTTCAGCTTTTTCCTGGTTAGGGGTCACCACAGTGGATCACCTGTCTGCTCATGATTGGCAGTGGAGATTTACGGTGTCGAGTTGCCAGCCCAGTGCCCAACCTTCAACAGAAGGCACACACATGCACGCACTCATGCCTAGAGCCAATTTAGAGTGTCCAATCCACCTACAGCATGTCTTTCAGAAGTGGGAGGAAACCAGAGTACCCGGAGGAAACCCACGTGACCACAGGGAGGACATGCAGACTCCGCACAGATGGCACCCCAGCCAAGGATCGAACCAGAGAACCTCTTGCTGTGAGGCGGCAATGCTAACTGCTGCACCACTGTAGCTGCCCTTATGATTTTATAGTCTATTGTTAGAATTTTATTCATTTGTCCTTAATGTGTGGCTTTAGCCAGGTTTCTGTTATCACAGCTATATCTGGTGAGTAGGTGGATAGGGTAGCATGGAACTCACTGGTCTTATTTATGATGCTATGGAGGCTGAGGTTTAACAGGGGTAGATCTGAGTTAGAGGCTGTTTGGAAGGGGGGTTGGGATGTGAGTGAGTAATACATTGAGCTGAGGTAGTGGGAGTGGGGCATGTGGAGGATATCATGTGTTGTGCATAGCTGTTGTATAGGCCTGGGTTGGGAAGGATGTCAGCTTGGAGTTTAATTTGGGTGATGGAGTGAAGGAGAAGAAGTTTAAGTTTGTTTGTTAGTTTGAGACATATGGGTGTTGGGGGTGTAGAATAGTGGGTGTGTGCATGTTTGAGAGGTGAAAGGAGAGAGGATGAGTGGTTGAAGAGTTGTGGGCTTATGTTACTATAAGAGTGGCAATGAGAGTGGAGGGCTGAGTATGGGAGTGTAGGTGATTGGAAGCGTTTGATATGGAGTGAGTGGAGGGAGGTGGAGTTGTAGGTGAGGTATAGAAAGTGGAGAAGCAAGGTATTGGTGAGAATGGTGTAGAGGTAGAGAATGGTAGTTGGGAGGCTGGTGGATGGGGAGGGTAATATGAGAAAGAGAGGGGAGGAGTAGGTAGCTAGGAAGTGCAGAGGGTTCTGTGAAGGTGGTGAGGATTGGATGGGGTGTGGTAGGGGTGTGGTCAGGCTAGGTATAATTCAAATGAAAGTGGGGGTGTGTGGGAATGGGGGTAGGGTAGGGGAACAGAGTGAGCCCAAGCATTAATGAAGGTGAATGGAGCAGGTTGGACCAGACTAGAACAGCACCTCACCTGAGAAAAACAATCACCCAGACGCAGTCAGAAGTAACTATGTACTACCACACTAATTTGGCTAAGTTTAAACAGCTGATTGACAGAAAAATAACTTTTTCAAACAGCCTACTGTTATTTTTTAAAATAAGACAGTTGAGACTGAAGTTTTTCAAGTGCTGACCAATTTTGTGAAGTACAGTCAGTTACAGTGCTGTGCAGTCAGTGGACATCCATGAAGCAGAACTCACCAAAAACTGTAAGCCTGCCTTTTGCCTTGCTGCTATGTATTAGATTAGATCAGAGACAGAATTGTTTAGTTAAATTAGGAAGCTTAATTATTAAAAAAGAGATTTTCTAGAATAATGCACTCTTATCCTGCAGTTTAATTTTACATTTCCAGTGATTGACTTCTGGTGTTTATTGAAAGCTATTGATTTACATTCATGTAATCATTTTAATTATTATTAAATGTTTTTCATTACATTACATTGCGGCTAGAAATCAGTCTTTTTCTTTACAGATTAGACAGTGCCTAGACCTGTTTGATATTACCCAGGTCACCTCAAAAGCTTGGTCGCTTCTGTTCATAGCTATCATTTATCTCAATATTTAATTTTCATAATTGGACACCCCTTTAGAAGGGCATGAAGGCACTCTGATTGATGGCAGCATTACCATATTATTTTAGGGAAGGGACACAGCTGGAACTCTGTGTCATGCTTCCCCAGAAGTGTTTGGATGTGTGAGATTTAAATTTACTTTGAGTGTGAGTGCATCAGAGGTCTTCAACTGGGGCACATTGCCCTGAAGTGTATAATAAGAAAATACATTAGGTGTGGACAGAGGAATATTGTCCAGTCCTGAGAAAATAGAGTGTGTTCCTATTGTGTTCTTAGAGGCAAATTGTGAAATATTACAGTCTCAAATTGGAGTCAATAGTGATGATGGAAGCTCCTTAGTTACTGACTCAGGATAGTAAGGGACATCACATTAATTGTTAATAGTCCAGTGGGATATAGCCGAATGTCACATTTAAACTGGCAGGCCAGTGGCATATTGGCCGGACGTCACAGCATGCATTCATTTGTTTAATTTTATTGCAGAAGTCTCTAACATTAAGGCAACAAATATTTAAGTTGCTAAAAAATGAATACATTGTAGGTTAGCAATTGACTCATAGGTTCATAGGTAGGTACTAGGCTAATCATCCTAGGGCCTATATAAGCCTAGCCAAATGGTACCCTGGCTTTTGCCACCCAAGAAAATTATTTTCCAGTACCCCTGTCAAGCAGAGCCACAGAAGTGATCCCCGGGGTGACTTTCCTATCTCTCATCCAATCATCAAGATTTTTCTTGAAGAGTGCTAATGAGGAGTTTTGTTTGATATAGACAGGTAGTTTGTTCCAGAGTATGGGAAGTCTCTGGGACAGGAATCTGTCCCACCAGCATGTTCTGTTTATTGTGGTGACAAGGTTTAGGTCCCTAGAGCATGTAGCTCATAGGGGATTGAGATTTCATTAAGTGGGGCATGTCTAACAGCTCTGGGTTTGACATAGCTTTGTAAGTTAAGCAGAGATCGCCTCTGAGTAGGCGATATGTGACAGAGTAAAGCTGGAGTTTTTTGAGACGGTCTGCGTAAGGCATCTGTTTGAGGCTGGTAATCCTCTTTGTAAGGTATTTCTGTGGCCTTTCCAGTTGTTGTAGATGTCTTCTGAGGTACATACCAAAAGGGGCATTGTATTCTATAATGGGTCTAATGAGTGATGAGTAGAGGGGAACAATGACCTCTTTTTTCCTGGATGATAAACCTTTTGTGATGAGGTGTGCCACATCGAAAGATTTCCTGAAGACCGTGGTGATGTGATTATCAAAGGAGAGACTACTGTCCACCTGTGTCTCAAGGTCTCTTATCACACTTTCTGTGTTAAGTAGACTACCGCCTATGTGATAGTTCATGGGTACAGAGTTTTTACTAAAAGGGATAACAATGCATTTTTTGGCATTGAGCTTGAGGCCATGGCTTTGCCACCAGGCATCTGTCTCAGTGAGGCCTTTTTGAAAGGATGTCCACATTGTTAGGAGTTTTTATTATGGCTCCTAGTTTGCAGTCATCTGCGAACTTTGTTAACCAAAGACTTTATCTGTTAACCTGTACTTTAGAGAAGTAGATACCAAACAGGAGAGGACCCAGGACTGAACCCTGTAGTACTCCACTTGTCACTGGTCTGAAGTTGGATTTAGAGTCTGCTACTTTCACAGTGAGGGTTCTGTCAGTGAGCCATTTGGCAACCCATCTTGTGACATAGGGATTTATACCTAGTTTAGTGAGTTTATCTATAATTCCAGAGTGGGGGATGGTGTTGAAAGCCTTGGTGAGATCTAGATAGGCTGTGTGAACCACCTTACCCTCATCTACAGCTTTGGTGACCGCTTCAAAGAAGTCTATCAGGTTTAGGAGACATGATCTGCCTTTTACAAACCCGAACTGGGTAGGGTCCAGAGTTTGGAGATTATCAATGTCATTGTTTATGAGTTCCATGATGATACATTCCATAGCCTTGCAGACCAGGCTCGTCAGGCTAATGGGGCAGTAGTTCCCAGGGTCCGTGGTGGCTCCCCCTTTGTGGAGTGGGATAACCATTGCTGTACACCATTGAGTGGGCACAAAGCCTGAGGTGAGGCTTTGATTGAACACGGTACTTAGGTGGGGTGCCAGTTCGTTATGTAGTTCATGTAGAACGCAGCCTGGGATGGTGTCAGGTCCCATGGATGTTGTGTTCCTGGCTTTGGAGAGTGTGTTTTTTACCTGTGCAGCTGTGATTACAGGAACTTTGCATTCTTCCGGTATACAGATGGGCCCTTTAGGGGATGAGAGAGGGGTAAAGTCAGCACTGAACCTATCTGCCAGGATGTTGGCAGTATCAGTTTTTTCTGTATATTTAGTGCCATTGTGCTGTAACTCAGAGCAGATCTGAGTGTTACCATTGAAATTCTTGACATAGCTATAGGTTGCTTTGTGGTTGTCTTTAGAATCAGTGGCGATTTTGTTTTCGTAACTAGCTTTGGAGGGATCTCAGCTTCTTACTGAGGATGACCACGGAGTTCCTCCAATCATGGGATTTTACTCTCTTTTTGCAACAGATTCTTTCTTCTGTTGTAGAGTTTGTTTATGGCAGGGGACCACCAGATTGGCTTCCTTTTTTGGTGGATAGCATCTTGGTTCTGTTAGGGATTGCATGATCCATGCACTCATGTAAGTGCTTATAAATTGCAATTGTATAGGATTCAGCAGTCATACCTCTATTGTCCATCAGCATGGGTGTCGTGACGTTTGCCACTTCTGTCTTAAGAAGCGTGAAGTTGGCTTTGAAGAAATTTTTTACGGTCGTTTCCCTAATTGGGGGGTGTGGATGTCTACTGTGATTTGCTTGTGGTCGGATCTGACCAACGAGGAATTGACCTCTGGTGTGGAACACCGGTTGCCCATGTTGGTACTGACCAGGTCAAGGATATTGCTCCCTATGGTGGCGGTGTGGATAAGTTGATCTAAGTTGTTGGAATTTATGAATTCCAGAAAACATTGAGCACAAGAGTTGGTACATGAGTAGTTTTCCCAGTTAATGATGGGGTAGTTGAAATTGCCCATTATTAGGGTGTTAGGTTGTACCCTAATATTTTCCAGTGTATCAAGAAATGAGGAGTGGGAATCCTGGGGCATGGTGGGGGATCTGTAGCAAGCTACAGTTTGGATTGCAGTCTTGCCCAGAGTTAGTTGCACTTAGATAATCTCAGATGCGTTATGCTGAGCAACTAGCCTGAAGGTGTGGATATCCTTAATGAATATGGACACGCCTATGCCTTTAGAGCATTGGTCCAGGTTAGGTGGCCGAAAGGTGTGGTATGAATTATAGCTTGGTAATGCAGGAGTGCTCTCTGGAGCCTTGAACCAGGTCTCTGTCACTGCACAGATGTCGATGTTCTTCATTTTAAAGAGTGCCTCGAGTGAGTGCATTTTGAGGTTTAGACTTCTAGCATTAACTAGCATTACTCTCAGATTTTGCTTGCTTGTACCTGTTACGGTAGTGAATATGTCATTTGAATCTTACCTAAAAAAGGCACTATAGGGGTGGCAAGAGCCTTAGTCAGTATCCGGAATACCAAGGGTGACAGGCGCAGGCCGTCTCTAGCAAAGCATCGTGGTTTGTCAATCATGTCATCCCAGGCAGACAGATACTGGATCCCCTTAGAATGACACCAGAAGCTTAGCCAATTGTTGAAGTCAATCATTTTGTCCTTGTACTGTGGTATCATTCTGGGTGATGGCAGAATGCTACTCAGGGCTAGGGTCATACCTGCCTGGTCTACAAGCTCGGACAGCTCCTCCATGTCTCTTTTCATGTAGTCCAGCGAGGTACGTCTCAGGTCATTCACACCAATATGGACAATAACAGAGTCATATTTGTACTTGTTGTGGAGTGACCCAAGTGCATGCATTATGTGGTGGATCCTGGAACCTGACAGGCAGCTGACAGTAACTTTCTCCTTGTTTAGCCTGGTGAGTGGAGCATCAGTGTGCCTGACTCTAGAGTCACCTATGACTAGAGTGTTGGGTACGTTGTTATGCCTTATGGGCTGTGGTTGAGTGGCACACTGAGTTTGTGGGCTATGTGTCATTTGGGTTGTGTTGGGGGGGTTGAGATTACTTGTGTTTCTGCTTTGGAGGTCCCTGTTGCTTGGGTAGATTTTTTTTGAGATCCTCTGTGAATGTAGGTGCGTGTTTTGTGTTTCTATGTGTGTGTTTTGGTGATGTAGGCTTTGAGGGACTGTGTGATGAGTGTGGTGTGGTGCAAGTGTTTTCCTTCTTATCTTGACTGTCTAGTCCAGTCTTGGGTGAAGAGAGCTTTGCTTCCAGTTTGGCTATATAACTGCATCTCTCACAGGTTGTAATGTTGGGTGGTAGGAGGAGAGGGTTGTCTGTGTACGAGGCAATTACTGCATTGCCCCAAGATGCCCAGATTCATCAGGTAGACAGGAGAAAACGCCTGGATAGGTGCTTATTTATAAAGTACTAAAAACTGTTTTCCTCTAGACAAGTGAGGAAAGTTGAGTGCTGTAGTAATTTGTAGCTTATTTAGTGCTTACAATGAGTTCTGAACAAGTGCTGAGCTCAAAGAAACAGATTTGAGTGCTGAAACTAGAAAAGTGGCTAGTTCTAAGAAACAAAATTAAGCTTGAAGGCTTCCCTCCAACACAGAAAGGCTTGGGGGCTCAGAAGCTTAGAAACAGTGCTGGAATACAGCAAAAATGTATCTAGACTAGATTTACAGGAAAAGCAGGAAACAAGCTTAGAAAAATGTTTTGTTTTTATGTAGAAGGAAGTGGCTTGCAGAGAATGTTAGTGCAGTGCAAGAGATGAGTGCTGAAAATATATTTGGTAGTTTACAGTATCTCAGTGGAAATTTGTATTGATGGGAAAAGAAGTTTGACATGCAAAATTCGGACACTTAAATGTTGTGCAATATTTAGCCATGCTGTACAGTGGGGGATAAAACGATGGTGTAAATTAGTTCTGGTATAATACAATGGTGTAGTTTGTAAGTAAGCATGAAGTAGTTAAAAACAAGTGTAATATTATATGAATTAAAAACATTGTTCTGTTTTATGGATTTGAGTGAATGACACCTTTTAGTTTTAGTTTTATAATGCATTGATAGATAGGTGGGTAGTTTAGAAGAGTAATCTGTTAGTCTGACAAGGAGCCTTCAGTTGGGATGTTAAAATAAGTTATCTTGGAGGGGTGTAGACAGTGTTCTGCAGAGGACTGATGCAGTTCTTTGATTTATTTTTAAACATCATGTAGCATGGGAGTAGTCTAGTAGGCATAATGTAGGGTAGACGATCTTGCGGGGTATAGGGGTTGAAGTGGGAGGGAAGCAAAGCCGGACAGTCAGAGAGTAGAGGTAGTCACAATCAATGTGTGTTTGTGCACAAGAATTCTTTTAAGTCCCTAAGACTGTGTTTGGAGAAAGAGAATGTGGTTCACCATAGGTAAGTAAAAATGAATCTTTTTAATTCATCTGCAACATTTGCAAAGATAAGAAAATGTAAGCACAAGGTGCAATAGGAACAAGGGTCCAACCTCATGGCCTGGGATCCTATTTGTACAATTCAAAATTATACAAAGAATTATAAACTTTTATAAGAAACAAGTATGGTAAACATTATTCTAAAACAACCATTTAAATAAAAACTTTCTTTAATTCAATGATCATTCCTATAAAGTTAACCATAAGTTAACCTATAAGTAATCAGGCTGATTAAACATTAGTACATTTAACAAATAACTAATCGGTTTGATTCATCTTTAGCCTTACACGCTGAAAAGGATTGTGTATAATGAGATACATTAGTCTGATTTTTGTAGAGAAAATAAGCTGTATTTGAACAGATAAGATAGTGGGAACAAGTAAATGCCAAAAAAAAAAAAAATCACATATTTGCAAGTCATTATATGGTTTGCAGGTCACCTTGTAGATGTCACCATGTCTGTGTCTTACCTCCAAATACCTAACTACTTTCAGCATCTATCTGAAATATCACATGTGCTTAAATCACCATAGGGACTGACACAAGTAAAACTAACATTCTTCCTCATACAAGTAGAGCAGCATGAGTTTGCTTACTAAACTTATCCTTTTAAGGCTGTTTTCAAAGGTACAAATTTCTAGCATAGTGCATTACTGCTGGGGACATGATGAAAACAGATCTTCAGTGTACCATTACATCGATACACCTTGAAATCTGAAAAGTAACTTCCCTTTGTACAAACAGACAGAGATGCAGTTCAAAATGGAATCAGTGCACTCACATCTCATTAAGCTGAAATCATCACATTGTGTCTGAACTATGCATTTTTTAATATCAGACATGAAAGAATGAGTAGCTTTTAAGATGCAATCTGAAAAAGCAAGACTTTGATAAGTGTGCCCTGTCATTAAATACTTTGTATGATCAAATGTGTCCTGAACTTCAAGGCACCCATTTATTCATGCCCAGTTTTGTTCATTTGCTGTATTCTTCACTGTGTATGCCTGTAAACTTTCTAGGAAGTGAGAATTCTGCCAAGTCTGGTTTTGAACTACCTTCTGCAATACTAATGTTTACTACAGAAAAATATTCTATCTCTGGATATCTGGGCAAGCTGCAATCCCCCTGTTGGTTTAATGGTTATTTATTTATTGATTAACTTATTTATTCATTTACTTCGATTTGTTAAACATGTTAGAATACTGACCTACATGCATCTTTTTTAGACTCAGTCCAAATGCTGTCTGGTTAAGTGACTTGCATAGTCACACACTATATAAATGAAGGCTGAGAGAATCAAACAGCAGACCACATAAAGCAGCTCATTGCCTTAATCCAGTGACTTATCTGCCAAACAACTGCCAGATAAAACATTCGTACCCAGCTATCCCTATACTACAACAGTCTGTAAAAAAATCTTCCCAAAACTGATTCCCATATCATGGACTGAGCATTTCTCTTTTTGTTCTAACAGCAACAGCTTATATGCACTTAGGTTTAATTGCAAAATATGTGTAAATGTCTTAGACAACAGAGCATAATATTTAATATTTTAGTTAAAATATGTGATTCTTTCAGTCTTTTATTACTGTAAAGTAGATTTGGTTCAGAAACTATAACTCAGCCACTATGTGCTGACAGAAACAAAGGGAAATGCGTTGGGTTAAACTGAAATGTACAGTGCTTTACAGAGTTTCTTAAGGAACTAATATAATTTACAAACAGCACACGTCAGAGTCTTAGCAACCAGATATCTATCTATCTATCTATCTATCTATCTATCTATCTATCTATCTATCTATCTATCTATCTATCTATCTGTCTGTCTATCTATCTATCTGTCTATCTATCTATCTATCTATCTATATAGGTCTACTTTGACTCACCGAATTTTCAGTTATCCGAATTGCATTTGGCTGATTCCACTTCAGTGAAAGACCATTCCACCAAAAGCACAGACTACTGAAATTTGTTCCCTGGGAAACAAACCACTTGGCCACCAGGGTGAACTTTGCCCTTTCCCCAGTGTAGTGCAATCTCAGAGTTGGTATATTTAGTTAGGGGAGGTATGGGAGGCAAAGCCTCCCACATGGGGGTTGTGGAGGGTAAAGCCTCCCATTTGGGTGGGTTTAGTTTCCTGTCATTGAGGTTTTTCCCTGGTGTCTAAGTGGTTCTTTTCCCAGTGAAAGAGTCTCAGTAGACCGTGCTTTTGGTGCAATGGTCTTTTGCTCAAGTAGATACTGATGATAAATCTTGATTCCCAATAATACTTTTCCAATTATTATTCACAACAGTTTTAATACTGTAGGAATCCAATGAAATAGGAGAAATAATAATATATAGCCAGCATCTAAAATTTATGAAAGAAAGTGTTATTAGAAGGCAATTTATTACACTTAGTCAACTGATTAGTAATGATGTTAAGTTAGATGATGAAATTGGTTATCTTAAAGATTTATTAATTGAAAGAGGATGCACTAATGTTATATGACATAAAAATATCATAGAAGTCAAGAATTTTAGGTATATAAAATTCTGCCCTATATTAAGAAAAGGTCTAAAGGAAAAATACTGTAAATAAAGAAGACATTTCTAAAGCTAGGGTATTTTCTCTTCCTATTTCAGTGACCTGCTTAGAAAAATCAGAAACATCAAGGTAAAAAAAGAATATATTTTAGTCACAATTGATGTGGAGGCTCTCTACACAGTACTACCCCATGAGTACAGTATAGGGGCAGTTACTGACACTCTGGAAGCAACTGGCACAACCCATAGATATGAAATAGAAACAGTGAACAGGCCACTGTTAATCCTTTTATGCAATAACTATTTTTAATTCAATAGAAAATAATTCAGACAAAGGAAAGGGATAGCCATGGGTGCAGCCATGGCACCCAGCATGACCAACACAAACCTGGGAAAATGGGAGAAGGACAATATCTACAACTCCCCCTACTACAAAGAGATGTGTTGTTATTACAGGTATATAGATGATATATTTGTAATTTGGGACAGCACAGAAGAGAGGCTACTATAGTTCTTCAACTACACTGGAAAATCAACAGTCTTTCTCAATTCCACCAACAGTTATGACAAAAGCAAAGCCACTTTTCTGGACTTAACAATATCTAAAGAGGTGGAGAAGGATGAACTCACAAACAACCTCTTTCAAACACCCATGAGGGACAATCTTCTGCTTCATAGGTCAAGCATGCATCCCTTTCTTACAAAAAAGAACATCATCAAATCCCAGAGTTTCCAAGGAGCTCAGAGAATTTATTGTAAACATCATCAACCTTGAAAAAGATTTCTTAGAAATAGGTACAACATAAAATTCATCAAGAACATCCTGGACCCCATAATCGAGCACAAGCACTCTGACCTCAAATTCCCTGGCTTGGGACAGCCGAGAAGGAGAAAGCAGAAAGACACACTTGAGGAACTCAATATGACCTTGACCTTTTCCACTGACTTCTAGACTCTAAAAAACATCATTAAGGAAAACTGGACTATTATCAGCAACAATTCATCCATCAGCAGTTTTTTTTGCCAGATGTCCCAAAATTCAGTATCAGGAGAAACTGGAATCTAAAATGGAAGCAAAGATAATGACCCTCACCTAAAAAATTGACCAAGAACATGTCCATGCAAAAAACAAAAAGTGTGGCTACTGTAAACACCTAAGTAACAACAACCAGTTCACCTGCCCAAATACAAAGAAAACCTTTCACAGCAAGTTCTACGGAAACTGCCACACAAAATGCATAGTGTACCAAGCTCAATACCTCAAGTGCACAGCATTCTATGCTGTAAAAATACTCAACAAATTAAAAACCTAAATAGCCCAACACCTGCATGATATCAAATACCAAAATCCAAACAATGCTTTAGTCAAGCACCTTTGGGAATCCCACGAACAAAATAAGTTTCTCTTTCATATCCTGGATATAATCAAAAAAAGAGTAGTTCTAAGGACCAATGAATGATTACTCAGAGAAGCAAAAACTTGAATTGCAGATTAGGCTCAATGTCAGCAGAGCCCCTAGATCGAACTCTCACATATTCATAACTAGCATACTAAACTGAAGGAAGCTTCGCCATCCCTCCTATAACTGAGAGAAAAAGGCATTGTTTTTCTTGATTATTCATTGAACTTTTGTTTATCACTCCCAAAAACAGCCACTTAATGTCTTACTGTAGTTAGAAGATAGGTCTGATGAACTGATCTGCATAAGTGCATGGACTTTTATGATTGAAAAATGCTCGTTTTTATTTATTTTTATTTTTATACAAACATGAATTTTCTAACCATGATCTCCAGTTCAACCTTTTACACCCTCATGGGTCTAATACCAGGAAAGAGTATGTGAGATCCACATATCTTAAACACAGGATGTCCTTAATGGATTCATTTGCATATATCCCATGAGCCTCTAGCACAAGAGTTTTTTAAAGAATCACACAGCAAAAACCCTAGCCTGGTCAGTTTTTTTTTTTTTGTAGTTTTTACAGATTGGTCTATCTATGTGACTTGTTTTAATTTGTGAGGAGGAATTTTTACAGGCACCTTTATGGTAATGCACACTGACTGGGTTAATGTAAGCTTGCAATCTTAATTCCTCAGTGTAACAAGTATGCCTACCTAACTTTTGAAATGATCACATAATAAAGGAGAATCTCATTTGAAGAAGAAGAACCAATAGCCACCATGTTATTTATATGATTGTATAGGAGAATCTTTTGCAGCATTTTGAAAAATAAAAATCTCTTAAGATCTATGTTAAGCTCAGAGCTCAGTCTGCTGGTTCAATTATCATAAAGTTATTTGGGCACACTTCTAAATTATTTCATTGGATTCCTATAGTGTTAGAATCCTATGAAGGTTTGTATGTTGTGGTAGATTTTATTATTGAAATATTTTTTAGTGGAGACACTAACACTTTATCAAAATTCAAGGAATTAAATTGACAAATGTTGCTGCAGCAGACAAAGACCAAGTCTTAATGATAACACTAACATTAAATATTTGTTAAAATCATAGGTTGTGTAGTGGAAGTCTCAGTATCTTTTCTATTGTGTTGAATTTCCAAGGATCTATAGATCTATTTAAAATGTGTTATACTATATGAGATTATTTTATTATAGCTATTGTATTTTTATGCTATGTATTTAAATCTTGAATTAATTGTTGTCACATGACTATACTAATTTATTGAGTGCTTTTGAATGATGGTTAGCTCTGATGAATTCTTCATTTGCATTCTTTTTTTTTCCTCAAGTATTTTATTAAAAATGTAACTTGCAAACAACAATGTATAATATTAAAATATGAAAAACTGTATAACTAGAAAAAATAATCAATATAGAAGAAATATTAAAAAACAACATAAACAACTATTTATAAAGTTGTCTACTGTACAACAAGAATTCTAACAGAAATCAAATACTGACATTAATTATTTAGGAATTATAAACTCTGATGAATTTCCATTGAATAAAAGAAAGAAAGCACTTAAGTTATATATATGTTTAGGATATGCATTTTTATAAACAAATGTCGGTGCAGTTCTCTGCTCTAACATTTTTCTTAATGTTTTATGTTTGTTTTAGTAGTTTTTGAGTTGGTGTTTTTAAAGTATTTTTGAATTTTTGTTTTCTTCTGGTAACCTGCTTAATGCTACCACTTTAGATTTACAGAGATGAAACTTTGAAATTCTATAGCAGCATTTACAAGGACATATGACATGACTTTTCATCAATAGACTGTTCTTAGTTTATGATTTTCAATATATAGACAATTACAGCAGATAAATATTTGTGTTGTTTGTGCAGATGGAAGTACTACCATATTTCCATTTACAGAAAAGTGTCACTTTCATCAAGTACATTGAGTCATTTCTAGTTCTGAGGTTATATAAACACATATATAGTCTGAACATGTACTATATTATGTACTGAGGTGAGGTTATATTCCCATCATTTCATAAAGCAAATGTAATGCAACTTCTCAGAAATTCTCATTCATGTACGTGGACACCAATAGGAGAAATGCCTGTCAAGTTCATCTATTGAGCTTTCATGCTATGGACACAGATTGCTGCAATGAACCAGACAGACTGTTGCATTAATAAGCCAAGCTAGCCTAAGCCAAAATGAGTCCTAAATTATAATTTTTCTATTGACTGGGAAGTCCATGAGTAGTTTGGTCAGTGGATAGGGCTTTATACATATAGCCCGTTACCAATTTCTTATACATGAACAACAAACATGGCATTCCAATATCATAACATTTTATGGGGCTTCCTCTGTATTGGGCTGATTTCATATGATTTACTATGTAATATCACTTCTTTGGCACATGAATTCATAGCAGATAGGCAGTTGCTGCTTGCACGTGTTCCATAGCTGTTCATTGGTATAGTTTGTGATGTGATAAATATCAGTGCAACTTAATACACAAGTGTGAAAACACCACAGACATTGATATGGCAAAGCAGGTAAGAGTTTTGTTCTGCTGAGTTTTCTCTGAAGACTTTGCAGATTGTCCCTGTACAGGTAATGTGAACCTAGTACATCCAGTGTGCAGACTGGGTACTGCTGATAACAATTGTGGACACTGTCATTCACAGCAGCACTGCAGATTCTCCATATCTGATCACAGATCCCAGTTTAGGTAGTCTTCTTACCTTATTGCTGTTTCACACATCTGTTGGCTGCTAGTTATGTAATTTGTATTTGTTTTCCTTGAATGTGTCCAGATGACTCACACAGCAGATGCTCCTTAACTCCTTAATGCAGAGGAACCTCTATCGGCCATACTATAAGGACAGATGCTGTTTTGATCGACTAGATATCAACAGGAAAGGCAGTGACATTCGCTATACGTGGTCCTTAGAAAGATTGTTGCAGATGAGAGCTAGGCCAAAGTAAATGCATACAATGATACTGTGAAAAACAAGGTCAGAGCAGTGGAACTAAGGTCATTGGTGGCACACAGAAAATCACAACATTGTAGAGCAAATTGTACCGAGCACAGACACTGTGTTGGTGTTAGTCAATATGTTTACCAAACATCATAGATAGACAGAAGCACAGACACTGTGTTGGTGTTAGTCAATATGTTTACCAAACATCAGAGATGGACAGAAGCATAGACACAGTGTTGGTATTAGTCAATATGTTTACCAAACATCAGAGATGGACAGAAGCACAGACACTGTGTTGGTGTTAGTCAATATTTTTACCAAACATCAGAGATGGACAGAAGCACAGAGACTGTGTTGGTGTTAGTCAATATTTTTACCAAACATCAGAGATGGACAGAAGCACAGAGACTGTGTTGGTGTTAGTCAATATGTTTACCAAACATCAGAGATGGACAGAATGTCAAATGTTGCAGTGTAAATCTACACAGCATGATGTAAGTTCCACAATCTGCACTGACAGCATTACTGCTTTTAATGTACTGACACAACATTCAAGCATATCGGGGTCAACATTCCAGTCTAAGGTCCATATAGCATGTGACCTATATTGCAGAGACCTCAACGAAGGTAATCTTTTACAGAATACTAAAGATAACTTTGACGATCAAAAAGGGGAACCATATAATTTTGTTGCAGCTATATCATTTAAATCATTAATTATCAACCAACAGGCATAAACTTGTAATAACAGCAAGTGTAATTATTATTACTTTAATATAAAAATGTTAACTAGTCAGTACTTGTAGTAACTGCAGTTTTGGATTGTTTTTCAAGAAATAAGACTGATATTTATGTATTGTTTATTTATTGACATTTGTTTACTAGGAAAGTCCAACAGTGAAATAAATATCCATTTTCAGTGGAGGCATGGGGAGAAAAGCTCCAGAGAATTAAGTGATATCAAATAAAACAGTAGTACAAACATAACTAAAAAAAGCATATATACATATATACAGTTTGAGAGAGGAATACATGGGATACTATAAAGCATGAGGAGCACCATTAATGTAAAAATAAAAAGAAATAAAAAAGCAATTAAATATAACAATCAGTATATACAAATTATTACAAGTATAGTCTATTATGCTAGGAAATAAAAATAAAAAGATACAAGTCCATCCCAAGTGGGGAGAGTGTAGGTGTTGAAAGGTATGGATAAATAGCATGATGAGAGGTTTGGTTAGTAAGAATGTAAAGTACTTGTTAGTATAGATCATACAGATGAGGTGCATGAGCATAGCGATGAGTTAGTAATAAATTGTTTGACAGAGGATTTAAATACATGAAGGCTGTATATAGTTCTGATTGAAATTGGGATAGAATTCCATAGCTTGGATGTGGAGTGTGAGTATACACTTTGCACCATCCTTTTTTATGTTTGGTTTATAGATTTTAAGCAGGTTTTTGTCTTGAGAGCATAGAGGGTAATTTGCGAGATAGTAATGAAGTACTAAGCAGATAGAAGGGTAGGCAGAGGAGTTATATAGTATTTTTTGAGTCAGAAAAAGTTGTGTATGGGAGTTCTAACCTGTTGTCAGCATGTAATGTAGAGCAATGATGAGCTTTATGTGGCAGGTTAGATGCAAGTCTAGCTATCTTATTATAACATTGCTTCAGATGTGATTTAAGAGAGATCTGGGTGTTAGTCAAAACAGGTGCCCCACAGAGAAGAGAGGATAAAATATAAGCGTTAGCTAAGGTGATTATACTAGGAGGAGTAAGGTTTTTTTTTTGCTCTATATATAGTAGACCTAGATTTTGAATACAGTTTTGTATGTGAAGATCAAACTTTATGTTGTCATCTATGGTGACTCCAAGCAAAGGGTAACTATTTCAATGGCTGTATTATTTAAAGAGGTAATGTGGAAGTTACTTTTAACATTGCCATGGGACTTAGGACAAAATAGTAGTAGTTTAGTCTTTTTCTGATTAAGTAAAAGTTGGTTTTGATTTAGCCGCAGTTACACTAAGTCGATTTTATGTCATGGATTGTATTTCTAGTAGGTTGTCAGATGAACAGATGAGAGTTAAGTCATCTGCATACTGAATAAGGCAAACATGCTGAGGAAAGACACATAGGATATTGATGAAAATGTTAAAGAGCAGTGGAACAAGTATAAAGACTTGAGGAACACCCATTTTAACTACAAGAAAAGGAGAAAAAGAAGAAAGCCATTTATCAGTTTGATATCTTTCAGGTAGGTAGAGAAACATAAATGGCTTGGTTTGGAAAGGTCCAGAGAGGACATTTGAGTCAAAAGTTTCTCATGTCACACTGAGTGAAAGGCTTTTGAGAGATCTAGAAAAACAGGAAAGATAAACTTTCCTTGATCAGTAGCCTTATTAGTGGTGTCAGAAAAGTTGGGGAGAGCTGCAGTCATGCTATAACCTGGTCAGAAATCATATTGTGTTGGGGTTAGGGGATCAGTTTGCAAGAGGTACTGAAGGAGTTGCTTATGAATGCAATTTTCCAGGATCTTAGAAAGTGGGACTAGTTTGCAATTAGCCTAAAGGTAAAGATTTTAGAGGAGTTACCCCCTTTATAGAGGAGAAGAATTAAACATTTTTCCAGTGGGCAGGAACCTGAGAGCCTTGAATAGATCTGCTAATGAGAACTGAGACTGGGTATGCTATAGAGTCTGTAGTGAGCTTAAGGTACTCAGCAGGGATATGATCAGCAGAAGGAGAACAGGGATGAAGTTTCTTTAGTAACTGTTTAACCCATGGTGTAGAGACAGATCGAAGACTGAAGGCATGGATGTCAGAACTAATATGGTTTGTGGTTAATTAAATGGTCAGGAAGAGATGGAGGTAAGAGAGGCTATGATGTCAATAAAGAAAGTGTTAAATTTGGTAGCTGTTGCTGAGGGGGATAAGTCTAGTTCTGAGTTTGGTTTGGAAGGAAAACCAAACTGAAAAATTTTCTTAATTGAGTCCCAGAATTCCTTCAGATTTTTTTATGATTATCTTGTGGGTAAGAGTAATTTTTTTTTCATCTAAGTGAATTTCCTTCTTGGTTAGGTTGTGCAATTCCTTGTATAGATGTAAGGTTTAAAGGGCTTTATATTTTTTGTCATCATTTCCATGCTTTGTCACATTTTTTTTGCATGACAATTCTTGCAGAACGAGACAGCCACTGAGTTTGAGTATTTTTTTACGCTTTTATTTCTGGTAGGGCCAAGAATGCTTAAAGTACTCATAGACATCTATGCTCTGGGAACAGTATGAGGATGTAGCCTGATGCAGCCCTGGCTGTTTTACTGTTGATACGTTCATTGTTAAACTGTGCTGAGCACTGCCTGTTTTTTGGCTTTAGAGAGATGTGCTCAGAGCATACAGGTTAGAACTACTAAAAGTGGAATTTTGAGTACATTTGTCATCCTGTCAGCAGCAAAATATCTGATTTCAGTTATGGTTACCTAGTGACTTCTACAGTTCAAGTGCAATTTTGATACATTTTACTGCATTGTTTTACTGTTTGACTGAAATAACTGATCTGTTGTGTTTATTTAGTCATCTGACTTTTACTGATTTGTTGAAGTGCTCCTGGTAATTAATTCAGTGTTACTCTCTGCTTTCGCTCAAGTTTGCTAATGTTCTGGAAGATTGCATCTAGTTTGGGTCAAAGCATTAGCTATCTAAGGACCAGTAGAAGTTATTCAGTGTTAGAAAATGCATTGCTACTATATTTGAGAAGTAGACACAGTTGGCTGAAGCCTTAGCTGTTCTTCTATCAGTTCCTTTCTTTTATCTTCTTGGTTAAATACCTGTTCATTGTTTTACCTAAAGGCTTATAAAAACTGCACACAGAGCACACGTATTGGAACTAATAAGAGTTGCATTTTAAGTCCATGTCCATCCTAAAAGTAGGAAAGTATTTGATTTCAGTTGCACTTGTATTTGTGTCAGGATTTCTATAATTTAAGTGGTATTGTAACCAATTTTACTGCAAGCTTTTACTATTTGGCTAAAATAACTGAGCTGGTGTAGTTATACAGCTGTCTGACTGTTATTCCATTGCTCAAATGTTCCTGCTATTTAATTCACTGTTGTCCTCCGTGTTCTCCAAATTATGCTGTCATTCCACAAGTTTTTCGTTAGTTTTAGTCAAGGTGTTAGCTACCATGGAGATAGAGGTGCTTATTCTGTTAAATGTTATTCTGTTGTTCTGTCATAATTAATCTACATTTAGAAAATATATTACTTCTATTGAAATCTACTGAATATGCAAATATTTTTATTATTAAAGTCTACTAAATTTTTAAATATTTTATGTACTCTTGTACTGGAATGGAAGATCATCAAGTTTGTCCCTCCTCAGTTGCCAGCCTCAAAGCATTTGGTTTACTCAGGCAGTACAATAAATGAGGTTTGCTTGTGGCAGACCTATTTTTGCAGAGACTCATGCTGTGGTGATGGAGGCTAGATTAGAGTTAATGGACAGGTTTAATATAAGGGAAGAAGTGAGGCAGACCAGGGCAGGATTTATGTGAAGGAAAGGGAAGAGGTTTATTAGCTGGTACAGGAAGGGATCTGTCCTCTTTTGATGTAGGTTGTTGACAGAGGGCCTATATTCGATCAGCCAATGCTTAAAAAAGTGAATGCTGATTGATCGATCTTATGTAAGTGGAAGCTTACAATCTCGAACTGTCAGATCAGCGATTTTTTTCCTGGGGAAAAAAATCGCTGATCCAAAACACATACACATAACACAAGCACGCTAAACAAACAGAAATCCACACACATACACCTAAAATCTGACACCCAACCCTACACTAAACTATGCACACACCACTAACTATCCACTTACCTTAACCCAAACCCTAACCCTAAGGTCCGTCATTATCGCACACTCACCTCACCCGCTCCCTAAACCTAACTCATCTAAATCCGCCCTACCCTCATGTCCACACAATCGCACACATACCTAACCCGAGCCCTAACCCTAACTCACCTAACCCCCCTAACACTCACATCCACACAATCGCACACTTACCTGAATCTGACCCGTAACTTTCCACCACAGCACTGAAAATACCGAAGCAACAGAAACAGACAACCAAATTCTTTCCCTAGGAAAAAATTTGAGTTTCTGTTGCTTCGATATTTCTAACTTTCGCTAAAATAAGGTTGATCAATCAGTATTCGCTTGTTTAAGTATTCGCTGATCTAATATAGACCCTTGATAGAGACAGTTTGAGTGTCAAGGGAGCAGTTATCTCTGGCTTATGTCTTGCAACCAATGTAAATCAGGTAGTTTGCTGGACATACAAGGTCGGCAAGGGAAGAAGTTTTTTTTTGGTAAGGCAATGAATTTATAACTTTGTCTTTTTTCCTCATTGTTAGTCAATGGTGGGTGTGGGAAGTGTGGCCGTGTTAGGTTTAGAGGGCACTGAGGTTATAATAGGCTTTGGCCAAAAAATTCTGTTTTAAGTAGTTAATTTAGTTCTTGTAGTTTGGCATGCTGTGTCGGGTGTAACTCTTGTTTTAGCAGATATCAGTTTGGAAGCCTGTAGATGAATCGGCTTAGTTAGGTGTAAGGTTAATAAGTTAAGTAAACTGGTGCCCGGTTCGGTTGTTAGCTAGTATATGGTGATTGCTGCTGCTTGCTGTAGTGTGCTATACTATTCAATCTCTTAAATGCAAGAAATATGACAAAGATGCACATAATGGAGGTGCACAAGCCCATGAGTAGGAACAAGTTAAACATTTCTCTGGGAGTTGTGTTTACAGGTATTTTTGTTGTAGGAATATGAAGTGTGTATCTCTAAAGCTTGTTAGCTGTTGGTGTTGCCTGTGCTAAAGCTTCCGTGGGGCAGGTGTGGGACTATAAAGTTAGTCTGTTGGTCCAGAGTGGTGGACACTTTTTAAATATTGCTCTAGTAAGCTTGGAAAATGGCAAGAGTAACAGGAATATTGTCTGTCATTTCCAAGTATACAATGTAGGAAATCTGCAGTTATGTTATTGCTGGGTGCCTTAATCTGCACTTATTTTCTTGGAGGATGGCCTAGCTGGTTGGGTTCCATGAGCATGTGTGATATATTTCCTGCCTTGGCTGGCTGGGTTGGGTTGGGCTGGTTAGCTTGTGTGCAGGTGTAAAGACAGGCAGTCATAGCTGGTGTGGCTTCTCCACACTTGAAAGTTGCTAAAATAATGGGATTTTGTTGACATGTGTATTCTGCATTATATGCAGTTTAAAGTTGATGATATGTTGTTAGTTGGTGCTTTTAGACCTCAATGAGTGGCCAGAGTACTGTAAGTTTTGTCTGAGGAACAGTTTAAGATGAGACCAAACTCTGCACATTTTGTTGAGAACCTAGGCAATGGAGAGGTACACCTCTCACAGTGAATGATTTTGGGTTGGCTTACAAGTTAGGATGTTTTTCCAGTAGAGTACTTAACATAAATAAAGTACATTGATTTAAACTGTATGGTAGTTGTAAGGTGGGATTTTTCATGTTGTCTCAGGTGGTCAGCTTTGGTTTAATAAAACCCACTGAGGGCTTATTGTGCCAACACTCACATTTAACTGGGGCATCCTTGTTAGATTAATTGTAGACTGCCTCTACTAAGTTATTAAAAGAGGGGTGAAAAGGAGACAGGATGTTGTACATTAGGGTTAGGGATAGTAGCTAGGGGTACATATTTCTTTACTTTAGGAGGCGGTTTAAGTTGAATGCAATTCATTTCTCATTGTTTCAAGTAATAGTGAATGAATTTATTTATTTGTTGTTGCAGGCTGATGGACCAGGGCATGAGTAAAATAAAAAAAAACAATGCTTTGGGTCTGGAGGGATTTATTTATCTCATCTGGTTTGGGGAAATGGTGGGTTATAGTAGAGGCTACAGGCAGGAGTGTAGTTCTCGTTACATAGAGTTGGGCCAAGTATAGCATTTGTAGGCATGCTGCTTGAGACAATGGTTGTTACTTGTATGTCTTTTTTTTGTTTTCGAATGGTGGATTTAGTGGTGCTGAAGGATCATTGGGCAGGTATTATAGCCCAGGCAGAAGCATTTTTCCAGGAAGTAGTGGCAGCCAGCAGTTAAGTGATAACACCAGTTGAAGGTGCAATGCTGGAGCCAGAACAAGGTTGGAGGAGTTGCAGGAAGCACAAGGCCGATAGTCATCCAGATGATTTAGACAGAAACAGATCCAGGGTAGTTAGACCATGAGTACAGGAGCCTGGGGAGTTGATGCCTGCTCCTTCAACATCTACAGGTAATTCATTAGCAGTTAATTTATCAGTATTGCAGGGGTGGGATTTGAACAAGACGTTAAGTTGATGGAGTTTTTGCAAGATTTGCCAAATGCTAATAGAGCTCAGCTTCAAGTTATTGGCTGGGCTGACAGACAATCAGGAGTTCCATACAAAGGAGGCAGATTTAGGAATGCATTATATTTTGCCAATGGTTGACCAGTTTTATGCTGTGCCAGAGCAGCGGCAGACAGATGTGAACTCAGGGTAAGTGGTCTAGTTGGGTAGTCAGTGGGTGCAGGTGTTACTGCAAGTTGAGCCAGTGGTGCATTTAATGCCACAAATACCACTGGTGGTTAAAGAGAAGATTTGGAGAGGGGATTATGTAGATTTGTTTAATCTTCCGGACATTTGGCCAAGGCTGAGGCACCAGGGCTAAGGATTTAGCTGCAACACTGGCAGCTTTGGGTAAGAAGAGGTTGGGCAGGTATAGAACTAGCACCTGGGACAATTGGGTCCTAGGCTTCATGTATTTTATGGCTTTAATATTAGAAAAGAATAGTGCACAGACTTTGCCTCTTTTGGTATATTTTATTACTTCCAGATACCTGGCTTGGTACTATGGTAGAAAGGCCCTTTATTCAGGCTCGTCCAGTACCAGGTGAGAATGATATGAAAGCTGGTGCATGTTGGGGTTTTCATTTTGGAAAATGTTCGTGGGTGGATGTTGGTTTATGTATAATCATGCAGTGTGTTGGAGGACGCACATGGCTTCAGCATGTTGACATAAATATAGTTCTGGTTTGGATCAGCTAAATAATAATAAGCCTGGATTGGGGGTTGAATGTCAGTTAGTTGAAGCAGGGGAAGCTTGAGAGGTGGTAGGCAGACATTTCTTTTTTGAGGTAAAGCAGGGAGGGATGCCCATGCATTCACTAATTAAGGTGGGTGGGTTGGTGGCTGCATTGTTAGGTTATCGAGATAAGGATGTGATAAAAGAGTTAGTAAATGGTTTTAATGTTGGTTGTGGCTTAAAAGCAAAGTGCAGGCTACTTTGGTAATTTCTAAGAATTTAAAGTCATTGTGTAACAAAAAGGATGTGGCAGTTGTGATGTTGATGAAGGAAGTGCAACCTGATTGGGTGCTAGGTCCTTTTGATGCTTCCACATTTGATCGATTTAGGGCTGGTACCTAAGAGGAAGGGAGGAGAATTTCATTTGATATATTTCTCTTTCACGGAAGGAGGATCAGTTAATGAAAATAATGATAGAAAGGACATGAAGGTGCAGTATCCCTTCCTTGATGATGCAGTCCACTTAATTAAAACAAGTCATGATCCTTGGTTAGTTAAATCAGATATTGAGGTGGCGTCACCAGGTAGAGCATTTAATAGGTCATCGACAAATTTGTTGAAAGAAGATAGAAGTAATCATCAGTGGATATGAGTATTGAGTTGGGTCAGACAGTATATTGATTTATGGTTGAAGTTTTTGGAAGGGTTTAATGGCATTTCCTTACTGATGCTACAGGGAATGTTGGGATGGTGGAGATTTTTAAGAATCAGTATTTCACTGTGGGGTGGATGAGGAGTTGGTCTGCAGACTAGAAGAAAGATTTGGCATTTTTGGAATTATGCCTATTTGGGCAGTGTTGGTACCTTTGCAGCTTTACTTTGTGAATAAGAGAACTTTTTTTGCATTCAGACAATGAGACAGTGGTTCGTGTTTTAACCATAATGTTGGCTAGGTCAGCTTTAGTTCAGTTACTGTTGAGGAAGTTGGTTTTATTAGCTTTAAAGATTAGTCTGTCTTTTTCAGTGCAACATGTGTTGGGCCAGTTGAATTTTTCTTTCAGTTTGTCTCATTTTCAGTTAGGCAAGTTTCATCACATGGCTCTCAAAGCAGTTTTCAAGGTGTGCCAGTGACAGACAAAGTTTGGAGGATTGACAAGTTTCAGCAGATTGGTTGCTTTCACAATATTGGTCTAGAACTATTCGTCAAGTGTATGCTGCAGCTGTTTTGGCCCTTTCAGCCTGTGTGCAACTTTTGCCTCCACAGCAAAGGTGTTGTTCTGTGAGTTTGGTTAGTCAATATTTGGTGCACAGATGGAGATTAGGTGAAGCAGTTTGAGCAGTTAAAGTCCACATGGAAGCTTAGGGTACTATGGCCAAGTTCTTGGACTTGTGGGATGTCACAAAACTTTGGACTGATTTAAGAATGCTGAAAGTATGAGAGCAATGTAAATTGGTGGAAAGTGATAAGAGATATCCATTTGGTAAGGATGTGTTGAGAATCCGTTTGGTTGGTTTGTGCATTGTGGTGCTCTGACTAAGTGATCAGGTTCTGTGGTCAGTTTTAGGCTAGTGGCGGCTGGTGACTTCAAATCAAGGGGGGCTGCAAGAGACAGCTGAATGGGTGGGGTCAATGCTAAGGGGTGTGGTCAACTAAAAATGGGAGGGGCTACGCTCAAAACCACAAAAACCAACTTTAATTAAATATGCTGCCCTGGGTGCCAAACCATCATTATGAGTGTCCAATCAAGACAAAATGAAGTGTAGAAGAAAACAATATTTCAATTCATTGGCTGCATGACAGCTTACTTAATATCTAGATGGAAACAACAGGGTTGTGAGGCATGAAAAAATAAATTACTTTTTAAGTACATTACTGGAATGCCAGTCAAAATCAAGTATAAGAAAAACAAGCAGCACTCAACTCAAACCACTTCTTCTTGCACTGCAGTTCTAATTATAATTTATATTCAGCTTTTTTAAAGTACCAAGTAACATGCTGAAAGTAGCAATCTTTGTGATACCCCCACTTGTAAAAATGTTTCTTATCCAAAAAAGACCTGCTGCCTGACAACTATCTACTTGTTTCATGAGGAAAACATGATCAAAGTAAAAAATGAAAAGCAAACAAGAAACAAGCTCAAGATACATTGCTTAAAGGATTACTGCACAGGTTATGGACCACACATGATAGATTGGCATTCTGTTTAGTTTACGGGTAAAGCCTGCAGAGATGACTGGAAGTCTCCAACAAGTGTAATGAGATTCTTAAAATAATGTAATCTTGTCCTTTATTACAAATACTGTCATATGCATTTCAATACCTAAGGCTTATACGTTATCTAGTTATGTAAGTATTCTCTGTATGGCAACAACAGAAAGGCTTTCAATGTTGGCAATTCATTAACAGTATGCTTATTAAAGCTTACTTGCATCTTACGATCTCAGACAAGCTTACCTGATGGTCATTAAAGCATTGCTACTTAAATACAGAGCAACAGGCACTTTCTGAGTAATAATAAGCATAAATCAACAGTACAAAAATATGACAAAAAACAGACCATTCTGCAAAATCAAGGACAGATGAAAAGCCACTGTAGTACTTGTGTCTGCCTTGTATGGGGGATACTCTGCACATTTACACTGCATAACTGCTCCTTGCCTTGCTTGCACACATCCAGAGTCACTACATGGGGCAGTGGGGTGCAACAAGTATTTCACAATTTGAAATGTCTCTGGCTGACTGTGATGGCCCTGACACATTTGTCATACCTCTCAACCTCAGAGCTAGAAATCTGGACAAAGCCATACATAGAAGTGGGACAAAGGCCCAAAAATAATGAGAAATTTTTATATATTGCTCTTATAAACTTAGAAAGATAATAGAATAGTAGGTATTGCACTGGTATGAAGTTTCTGAAGGGTATAAAATCTGAAACTCAAATGTCTGTCATTATTTTCTAACTTCAGTCTTTAATTATTTGCCACTAATTTGCCAAAAAAAAACACAATTTCATGAAAAATGGACCAAAAATGTGATGCAAAAATATAAAATAGCCACACAATACAGCTGGGAACCTGTCAAAGAAGGGACACTTTTTTAATATTAGTACTGCTAACTTGAGCAGCTGACAAAACAAAAGAATCTACATGCATTTCTGAAATAAAAGTAATCTATAACTGATTATTACAGTTATTTCTTAATTGTAAACCCTCCACGTTTTCTTCCAAAATCGCTATTTTGTGGACAGATTATAATGGAAAGAGCAACATTTTGAGCCAAAATCGGGGACAGTTGAGAGGTTTGGCTATGCCTAATTCTATAAAGAGATTTATTTGCACGTACCTCTCAACCTGTTAATACAATAAATCTGGACAAGGCCAAATATATTGGGGGAACATATAAACAGTGCTAAAAATTGCTCTTGTATAGACTGAGACAGTTGATAGAATAATAGGTCTTACTTTAGCATGCATTTTTCTGAAGGTTATGAAGTCTGAAACTCACTGTCTGTATTTATTTAGTGACTTAATTCCTAAATGATTTGCCAGAAAACCACACATTTTATGAGGAACAAACCAAAAATAAGAAGCAGAAATCTATTCATTCTGTGAATATCTGAACAGTTGAGAGGTATAGTTCAGCCGGGGCTGTCTGAGTTTGCTGCCCTTCCCCCTCACAAAATCATAGTCAAATGGAGCCTCCCCCTGCAGTCATTCCAATTAACCATTACTTGGCTATTTCACCACATTTACCATAAACACTAATGTGCATACTGTTATGATTACTTCTATGATGATTTGGACTTCATTTGAAAGTTTTATTTTGCATTTTACAGCACAAACACTAAGACATTTGCTAAACAAAGCAATGCAGTCTCACAATGAAAACAGACTTAGCATTAAAACTTCTCTGCCCTTGAAACTCACATTCATTGAAACAGCATTGAAACCCACATTCAAAGAAAATACATTTTGCCAGTGCCAGATGAAGATTAACTTTGGGCTGTTTTCAAATCATAGGCCCCTTGTACATGAAACATACATGTGCTCTTTGATACACCTTCCTGATTGTACTGAATTATATTCCTTGTACAATACAGTACAGTTGTTAGAGGGCTTTTTAAATTTATTGTTTTGAACATTTTTCCAGTAAACAATGAAACAAAACACATGCACCAATAATGACAAAACTGCCCAATTCAGAAAATGTTTCCAGTAAACAATGAAACAAAATGCATGTAACGATAATGACAAAACTGCCCAGTTTAGAACATTTCCATCATAAAAGTCTAGTCATACTGCTACAGTCCACCATTATCAGTAAATATGCAAAATCTCTGAAGAAGTAAAAGTCATCTAAATAATTCCACATTAAAGAAATATGTAACTAATTAAGAGGTTGCTGCTAGCAAACAATTTTATATTTCATTGTTTCATCTACAAAAAGAGTGCCTGTTGCCCTTGAGGAATAAATTGCCTATGTTGCATTAAAAAAATGATAAGCTAGTAATATTGCAAAAGGAAATGGATGGCAAACTGATAACAGGTTCATAGTTACTAGATATCTTCACCAAAAAGGACTGCAGTATCCACCCCCTTTACAACACAGTACAGTATCAACAATGCATCTACTTACTGTGGGAGTAGAACCCACAGCCTTCTACATCAAAACCAAGTACACTACCTGTTGTGCTATTAACAATGCAAGCAGACTCAGCATAAGCAGCACTAAACATTTGTTCCCCTGCAGCTCTCAGCTTCTTGTAAAATCTACTTGACACTCAGCTGTATTTCTGAATCCTGCAGCACAAGAAATCTGGAAAAAGCCGACATTTATTGGGGGGGGGGGCAAAAGCCCAAAAACCAGGGACACATTTTAAACATTGCATGTATAATGTTTCAAAGTTGCTAGAATAAAATGCTGTGCTACCATCATACATTTCATTGCCAAGTATTGAACCCAGAACCCTGTTTAAAACAGTTAGAGCAACATACCACTACACCAAATCATCTACTTTACAAAAGAGAGGAAGACTGAAGCTTAAATGGCTACCATTTAGTGAATTCAGTTCTCACCATAGCTGTCAACCTCTTAGCAGAAAACACCTGAACAAAGCCAATAATGGGGGAATACAGCCCCCAAACATATTCAGTGAATTCAGTTCTCACCATAGCTCTCAACCTGTTTGCAAAAAACACGTAGACAAGACAAGCTAGTAATGGGGGAATACAGCCCCCAAACATATTCACTGAATTCAGTTCTCGCCATAGCTCTCAACCTTAGCACAAAAAACCTGGACAAAGCCAATAATGGGGGAATACAGTCCCAAAAATAGAGACAAATTTCGAATATCCATCTTATAAACTTCGAAATTTGCTAGAATAAAAGGTTTCATATTACCATTTACTTTCTGAAGAAAATGAAGTCTGAAATTCAAATGCTTGTCATTTTTATTTAACATTTGTTAACCAGGAAAGTCTGACTTGGAATAAAAGCCAATTTTCTGCAGAGGCCCAGGGGGAAACACTCCTGACACAAGTCTTTGTAAGGTGGGAGGACACCAGAGCAAACCCACGCAAACAAAGGGAGGACATGCAGATTCCACACAGAAGGCACCCCAGCCAAGAATCAAACCAGAAACTGTCAGGCAGCAATGCTACCAGTGCACCACTGCACTACTGACTGTGTCAAGAAACAAAAATACAGAAACCATAGATTTTATGAGGAACAGAATAAATATGAGGCAAAAATCTGCAAACTTTTTTTACAAATAGTGGTGGGTAGGGAATTCAGGCTCTTGCCACTTGGGCCCAAGGTACAGGGTTCAAGCCTTATTCTCTACCCACCACCATGTAGCAATTGGAGCATTTCACACACACACTGCAGCTAACAGAAATCACTCTCCTTACCTGTTAATCCAGTAACAGAAATCATCCATTCGAGCTCCTCCATAAGTCCCTTGCAGCAGCTAAAAGCCTGTGACCATCCAGTAACAGAAATCATCCATTCAAGCTCCTCCATAAATCCCTTGCAGCAACTAAAAGCCTGTGACCATCCATCCAGAAAGCCTGAGATAACGAGCAGTACAGCAAGCAAGTCCTTCCCCTTCTGTGCTGTGATGCTTCTTCCTGCAAGAGCACCAGCCTGCGGACATTGCAGTCTGATCCCCTTCCTGTCTATGCAGTTGTAACTGCATAGACATCTGGGAAATTTGTAAATTCAATGTTGTCTTTCCTACTCCGGACGGCTGGTGAGAGTCTGGATTCTGTGAGCATGCTCCAGACTGGTTCACCAGCAGTCTGGATAGTGGGAAATGCCATGAGTGCACATGTATGACGGTCCGGGACTCCATTAATTTTACTTTGTTATTTTCTTTTCATTTTTGGTTTATTTATGTTTATTTTATATTTTTTACAGCTGGGGGGGCTGCAGTCCTGCAGTCCAATAGCACAAGCTTCCCCTGGTTTTAGCCATTTTTATGTATGTGGGAGCCTTTAGTATTATTAAGTTTCTATGTACTTTATTATGGCATGATTTTCAAAATACTAATTCAGCAGTTTCTGTTTGGTTAAAGAGATTGAAAGTAGATCAGTGAGGACAGTGTCACCAAGTGGAGTTGCAGATTAATAATGAGGCATTGTTTTGTCCAGTTCAGTGGCCACTGCTGTAGTGCAGGCTTTCAGGGTGTAACATTGATAGTTTGTTTTTTAAGGAAGCTTTGGGGAAGCCAGTGTCAGCAGGAAAGCTTGTTATAGTAGTTTGAAGGGCTTTGGAGAGCCAGGGGTTAAAAGCTAATCACTTCTTGTCATTGTTTTCAGATAGGCAGGGCTTTGGCTTTAGTAGGATGATCTATTAATGTTATTAAGCCAGGAGATGGGATTCCGATGCATTTTTGGCTTATATTATATGATATTGTGCTGTGTTAGTAATCTGGATGTCGTAAATGATGTAAGTTGACATGTTATTTGTTTGTTTCTCATGAGAATTATTTATTTGTTTTGCAGGTTGCAGGAAATTTGTCATTGTTGGGTACTACTTTATTTATTGGGCTGCTCAGAGAACAAAGATTCACATTTAAGGCAATTTGTTAGGCTTGGATCTTTTGGGTTACTATTAGATGACCGAAGACGCATTCTTTGGAATGCATCTTAGTCGAACTTGAAAAGAAGAAACGGCAAAATGACAAAGCGGCATATAAGCAAATTCTTTCCCTGGGAAAGAAATTGCTTGGCTGCGTCTGTTACTTTGCCATTTTTGTCACTGTATTGCGATCTCGGAGTTGGTATATTTAAGTAGGAGGGGTGTTATGTTTTAAGTTTTTTGTTTTTTTTTTTGGAACAGCATCGCTGTTTTATGTGTTTGAGTTTGTAAGCTTTCGCTTACATGGGGGCTGATAAATCATCATTCACTTTTCTAAGCGTTCGATGATTTAATATAGACCCGATCTGGCCAGGTGGGAAGTTATTTGCAGTAGATTTAAAGGCATGTGGTGGCATCAATTGATGAAGAATATTGTATTCTTTCAGCTTTCTAGACAGCATGTCATTTTAGTTTTGATTAATTTAGATGGGAATGATTTGGGTATAACCCCAAGGAGGAGGCTGGTGGCACATATTATTCATGATTTGGCACTAAGACAAAGGTATCCCAGCATTTTTGTCTGGTCAGAGATTATACCGCGGTTGCATTGGACACAAGCATGGTGTTATAAAAAGTATTGAAGTGTAAGACATCTTGTTAATTATAATTATAGAGCAAGCAGGCCAGTCTTCAGATTTTCAGACACTGAAGCATGGGGAATTTTTGAATAAGGATCTGTTTTGGTTTAAGCCATATGGTGTTCAGTTGTACGATTTTGGAGTAGACTTGTTTAATGTTAATTTGGTGCTTTTCATTAAGGAGTGGCTTAGGACTGCAGTTTATGGTAAGGAAGAAAGGGAGAACAGCCTGTTAATCAGGCCAGTGTGTGGACAGTGGGGTCTGTGAAGGTTTCTCCTCTATTCTCCCCTTCTTGCTGTTTGGATGACATTAGAATGGCAGGAGCAGTGCTATGAGACCCAGGTGGGTTTTGGTTAGTACAGCGAGTGGTGTTGCTAATGCTGCAGTTTTAGAACTGGTGAGTGGTTTAACATTGCTTGCAATGTGTCTCTGAAAATGTTATTTAATGTTATTGTAGTACAAATAAGAATGCTAACTTTTTTACTGTGCAAATATTATTATGAATTTATTATCTATGGTCATGGAATAAACTGTTCATACTGACCATCTTGAAGTTGTCATTGTCTCCAATGTATGAGAAGATGTACAATTACCTGATACTCAGAATCTATCTGTGAAAGATGCAAGTACTTAGCCAAAATGGAGGCCTTACTCTCACAAACAAACATGACCTGTGAGAGCATACACAGCCAGTATATTCCACTTAAATGCACAGTAAACTATCAAATGCTGAAGCTGTAAACCAAAACAAATCTCCTGATCCAAGCCTACAAGACCCATTAAACCAGTGTTTTGTTCCTAGCATGCCTTTAGACACAAAGGAAATTGAGGTGGAATATTCATATTTGTTATAAACTACATTACAGTAAGGCAAATTCCTAGAGACCCGCAAACAAAACTTAGAGATCCATATCACACTAAACATGACCAACTATCACATCATAACATGTTACAGGATTCCTTCTATGCCCCTGAAAACTATGTTAGTTTCCAAAATATACTGGATGAGCTTCCAGTTAACAGGAATTCCATTATCCTGGTTGATGTTAACTACCTGATGATAAATTTGGATATCTTTATCTCAAAGATAGGATATGCCCACAAATTCCTAGATTTCATGAATAAGAACTCCATGGACCAAAGACATAACTCTCAACCTGTTAGTGTAAGAAATCTGGACAATATTTAAAATAATGAGGGAACAATGGCCCAAAAATAGGGACAGATTTTAAATATTGCTCTTAAAAACTTAGAAAGTTGCTTGTATAACAGGATTTGTGTTAGCTTGGCTTTTTGTGAAGGATATGAAGTCTGAAACTTAAATGTATGTCATTATTTAGTGATTTCAATCCTCAGTGATTTGCCAGAAAACCACAGATTTTATGAGGAAAAGACCAAAAATAGGAGGCAAAAATCTGGACATTTGAGAAGTATGCAAAGAAAAGCTACCAGAGGATAAAATATTCTTGTCTAGCTTTATAAATACAGCATCTATATTCACTACCCTTGGTATTTTCTTCCACAGTTAATTCTGATCACAAACAATGCCATCAAAAAAAAAAAAAAAAGAAGCATCTCATGAACTCAAATTACCACTGAAATATAATGACATTATAAATTCTTCTTTAGTAACATCGGAAAATCAAGCAATAACACCCAACATGGCTCAGAAGCTATTCAAAATGGCACTACATATGTGGATTTAGTAGACATTGCTAACATACTAGCAACCATATTCAACGTTAGCTTCAGTCCCAAGACAACTATACCAGACCCACATACTCCTGAGGATGTCAGACCCATCTCCCTGTTATCATTAAATAACACTTGCTAAAGGTACTTTCCAGGACTAACAATACATCGTCCATGAGACTTGATAATATACTTGGCTGCCTGGTGAATACTACTAAACATGCAATATTTGACTCTTTCCTGCAGTTATTCAGCATGTTCTTACCTACTGGTTTTGCCATAAGGTATAGCATGTAGCTGTTGTGTTGCCATTACAGTAGGGTGTTCCACCACTGAACTCATAAATTACAGATACATTTGTCTAATGAACCTCACCTGCAGGGCTATGGAATATGCCATAAAAGGCCTAATTAACAATGATCTGAAAACCTTCTCAGACTTGACTTTCAGTATGAAAATGCTGAGAGAGTCCTTGGAACATGGATAGATAGTTCCCCTCCTTTTACCATCATGTTGCAAAAGTGGTTAGGAAATCTTTCTACTATGCACAAAGAATATTTCATCCAGATCCCCAAAAAATCCTTACACTTCTATATCCTGCATTGATTAGACCTATCTTTGAATACAATGTGCCATTGAGTGCATCTTTATAGACATATCAAGCAACCAGAAAGGCCCCGGAGGTTTCCTAAATAAAAAAGTTCACAAGTTTAAAAGACCAAAGCTATCAGAACAGACTAGAAGCTATGTCTCTGTATTCATTGTCCTACAGACTCCTTAAGGGTAATCTGTACCTTGCTTTTTGGGGGTCATTATGAATTCAGTAGTCCAAGACCTGTAATATCTGTATAAATCAAACAGTTGTACTGAAGCAGATCTGAATCTGCTTCAGTAAATAAACAATTCATGACAGAGAGAGATCTATTCATTGTGTGGTGCCTTTTCCTTCTCTGAAACTGATTTTCATTCCAAATTAAGCAGTGCACAACATACTATCCTCCTTCGAAAAAGAGATACAGTTGGATGGGTATTCATAAATTTACCCCTTAGTCTGACTGACCTATCACTCCTTAAAAGGTGATAAGGTCTAAGAGTGAACACTGTCAAGGCATAAATGACCACACAGCCTTTTGCTTACATTTTACGAGTCTATACATTCAGTTGTGCTCCCGATGTTATGCTTACACTGATTCTGCTTTTACCTCAGTTACATACACATAGCATCCATTATCCAACTTCCATAGACACCATTTCCACCTTGCCTGTGCTTAGCCTTACACAAAGAGCACTGTGTTTATGAATCTCAATACCTGGAGGACCTGCTAAGAGCAGGGACAATGGCACTTGAGACTTATTTTTATTCAGGTTGGTAAATCTTATTTTTTGGGTGTTTGTTCAGCTGGAGCTGATACTGACATTTGCAGGAACACAGGTTAGGCACTGTTGAAATAAAATATTTCAGCACTGCTTCACTTCTGCCAACTATTTATTTTTTATAAATTGTCGGACAACTGAGGAAGGATAGAAATGGGCTTATAAGAACTTAGGATACAGGATTCCTGGATTTAAGAAAAGAAGAAAAAAAAAACAAGAAGTGTTAGAAGTAAAGTTCACTACTGGAGGAAAGAGGCAGTGAAAAGTGTGATAAGAATGACTGCTGCATTTACAGTTCTAGCATAGCTGAGAAAGAAAACATGGTGTTCTCTACAACAAAGCCATTGCAGATATTGATTTACTAAAGCAATAGGTTATAGGACTAAGCTCGAAGGTTTGAAGAGATGGAAGTTTGTGAATGGAGTGGTATAGCACAGTGGTGTGACAATTCTGACCAATTGGAGAAATGAATACAATCCTGGAGGTAATGAAAACGGTATGTATTCTTCCTACGAGAGCAATCTGTGTATAGTGATGTGCCACATACCAGTGTAGCACACATACTAGTGTAGCACACATACCAGTGTAGCACACATACTAGTGTAGCACACATACCAGTGTAGCACACATACTAGTGCAGCACACATACCAGTGTAGCACACATACCAGTGTAGCACACATACTAGTGTAGCACACATACCAGTGTAGCATACAAACCAGTGTAGCACACATACCAGTGTAGCACACATTACTTTGTGACCCTCAGCTGTTTTCATTATAAGATCATCTTAGTACACGTTCTGGTGTTTCCATGGGATTATATAGGGAACTCTGGTTTGGGAGTCTGTATTACTTTAACATAAGAATCACTAGCATTTGTCTATGTGTAACACCCAGAATGTTTCCTAGTGTGCCATGCAGAGTCCCAAAAGTTATCATAACTTGCAGCTTAGCTTTCGGTTTGACAATAAAAGGGAATGGAATTATCATCAGGCACTAAATTTAATGAAATACGTGTTTGTTTTTTTATAATTCTCTGTTCCCCATCTGATCCACTGCTGGCCTTGTCTTCCCACACCCCAATCCATTCTCCAAGCACACCCTTATAACTCCTTACTGGGCATATCTCTTTGCTGGGCAGGCTTCTAAGCATGTTTCTCATAGCTTAATAGGTGTGTACTAGGCTAATGGCCCTGAGGCCTTTACAAGCCTAGCCCATAGGACTACCCTGGCATTGTGCCACTCAACCTTAGTTTCCGGTGCCTCTGTCAAGCAGAGCCACTGGAGTGAATTATTGGTATTGTAATGCTATTTATTGTATTTTATTTTATTTATTTGACATTTGTTTACCAGGAAAGTCTGACAAGGATTCTAACCTATTTTCAGCAGCAGCTTGGGGAGAAAAGCTCCACTCTGACATAATATGCTTACAGATAAATAAAGTTATTACAAAGCCTAATAGAGATGACATATTAACTAAATACAAATTCTGCTTTACTTTATACAGAGTGAACCTATACATATATAATACAAATACTTAGACAACTATAATAAGTTAAAAAAGAACATTGCAGTAGATGAAGTATAGATGACAGTAAACACACTGAGTACACTCTTTAGAACAGGGATGACTAGATAATATAGCCTAGGCAAAAATATGTTTGTTTATCTAAAAATAGATTTTACCAATTATTTCTCTCTAAGAACACAATCAAAGTATACTGGTGGTAGAATGAGGGAGGGACTAGTTCAGTCTGGGGAAAAAGTGAAATATGTGTTCAGCAGTTTGGCAAGCTCCTGCCTGGTGCCCTGCAGAGCTCTACAGCAGCAGAGAGACAAAAGAGAGTCTTTGGAGTGATTAAGTATAATTTTTCTGCATTTTCTTGCTGCCTTTAGCTAATTCCGCCTAAAATGACAATTTGTAGCGCTTCTGTGATTTAAAAAGCTTGTTTCAGCTACATATTGTACCTATTTTACTGCCTGCACTTTAACAAAGTCATTTTTGTCCCCAGGACAGACCACGATCCACCAGCTTTTCTTATAAAAAACAGCTTTATTATAGCGATAAACCAAGACCACAGTGCCAAACCGATGGTTAAGCATTAAAAAAACTGTGGGAGAAAGAGAAATCAAATGGCAATTAAAATTAAATGCAGCATGCTTCCCTGGTCTTAATGAAATGATTTCCACAAAGCCTCTTATTAAAAGTTGATTGTTTAAAAATGTATTTAATTTTTTAGTATATATACAAAAGAATATTTACTTTTGTATACATGGTAAGAATAATTTATGTATTTTAAATGAATTTTTTAAGATTTGTGGTTATGTATGGAGTATTGTATTAATTATTTTTGTGAAGAATACTTTCTATCTACTTGCATAAAATGTGTGGTTACCTCAGGTTGCTACTAGTAGCTGTCACTTTAAGTATTGTTGTACAATTATTTAATTAAGGATGAAATTTGGCGGTTTTTTTAGTATTTAATGTGTGCCATTCCCATTCATCTTTGTTCTGATGAAGCGTATGGGAATACGTGAAAGCGCTTAACCATCGGTTTGGCACTG
This sequence comes from Protopterus annectens, assembly GCF_019279795.1. NCBI lineage: Eukaryota > Metazoa > Chordata > Ceratodontiformes > Protopteridae > Protopterus > Protopterus annectens. The sequence goes on along the minus strand of NC_056728.1, from coordinate 1,227,683,282 downwards.
TGGTCTTGGTTTATCGCTATAATAAAGCTGTTTTTTATAAGAAAAGCTGGTGGATCGTGGTCTGTCCTGGGGACTTTGTTCTGCATTTTGTTTGGCTGTTGAACCCTTTGGACAATTGTTGGTATAAAGTCATTTTTGTGTTTAAATTATATGTGTAACTGTTGTAGGCTACACACTCAAGTGTGATAGCCATTTGTGTGCATTTAAAGTGTTTTTTTTATTGTATCTGCTTTATTTTCTGAAAAAAAAAACATATACTTGTTTTCCCACCTTTCTAAACTAGTATAGTACAGTTTTCAGGTTAGTGCTGAATTCAGGGCTATGTTACAAGTTTCTGTGTTTGCCCATACCTTACTTGGATAGAAGGAAGTTTCTCTGTTCATCTGTGAGAGAGGGGAGCTTTGAGCAGCCTATCTGTCCCTGGAGGAGTGGTTTCATCCCAGAAATTAGTAGTTTATTGGCCATTTTGGGCTAATTTCTATCTCTTTCATTTCCCTGCTATAAAACCTGCATTAGAGCGATTTTGCGCATGTGTCAGTGCTGGTTAGCTAGGGTATAACTATTCCTGGCTCCACAAAGTGTACTCTTCAATTTTTCCCTTGGAACTAGACAAACTTTCAACTTAAGCACTCAAACTAGTCACTTCTCAGCTCGGCACTTGCTCAAAACTCATACCTAGCACTAATAAACCTTAGCACTAGACCTCCCAATACTGTAGAGAAGGACAAGGGTCCTTATTCGACCTTACCAGCCAATCAGTAAAACAGCTCACTGTACCTATCCAGGCCTGCCCAAAGGGCAGTTTCAGGTGTACTCTCCATTACAACTGATGAATCTGGGCATTTTGAGGCAATGTTACAACTGCATCATGTACACAGACAACCCTCTCCTCCTACCACCAAACACTAATGCATGCGAGAGATGCAATTATACAGCCAAACTGGAGGCTAACCTCTCTCAACCCAAGACTGCACCAGACAGTCAAGAGGAGAAGGGAATTACTTGCATTACACCACCAGTTTTACATAGACCTATGAAACCAGCACTGGCAAAAAACACACATAAATACACAAAAACATACTCAGAGGCTCTAAATAAAAATCTGCAAAAGCAACAAAAACCTCCAAAGCAGACATCCAAACAACCTCCACCACCCAACACAAACCATGAAATGCGTACTTTACAAAACCAGTGTGCCAAGCAATCACAGCCATTAAGGCAAAATAACATACCCAACACACTAGTAATAGGTGACTCTATAGTCAGGCACACTGACGTCCCACTCACTAGGCTGAACAAGGAGAAGGTTACTGTTAGTTGCCTGTCAGGTGCCAGGATCTGCCACATAACACAAGCACTCAGGTCACTCCAGAACAAGTACAAATACGACTCTGTCACTGTCCATGTTGGTGTGAATGACCTGAGTCATACCTCCTGGACTACATGAAAAGAGACATGGAAGAGCTCTCTGATCACGTAGCCCAGGCCGGTATGACCCTGACCCTGAGTAGCATCCTGCCTCACCAAGAATGTTACCACAGTATAAAGAAAAAAATTATCAATTTCAACAACTGGCTAAGCTTCTGGAGTCATTCAAAGGGTATCCAGTGTCTGTCAGCCTGGGATGACATGCTCGACAAGTCACGCTGCTTCACTAGAGACGGCTTGCACCTGTCACCCTTAGGCTTTCGAATACTGGGCAAGGCTCTTGCCACCCCCATAGTGCCCTTTTTAGGCAAGGTTCAAAAGACAAACCCACTGACATAAATAGCACAAGTAACAAAAAACTGAGGGTAATGCTACTCAGTGCTAGAAGTCTAAACCTTAAAATGCACGCACTCTAGGAACTCCTCAGTATGGAGAAAATCGATACATGTGCAGTAACAAAAACCTGATTTAAGGCTCCAGAGAGCACCCCAGCACTACCAGGCTACAACTCATGCCATACATTTTGGCCACAAAACCTGGACCGAAATACAAAAGGTGGGGGCGTATCCATATTCATCAAGGAAACCCCCACCTCCAGGTTAGTGGCACAACACGATGGTTCAGAGATCATCCACGTGCAACTAACAATGGGCAGAACTGCAATTCAAATTGTAGCTTGCTACAGATCACCCACCATGTCCCAGGACCCCCATTCCACATTTCTGGAAACACTGGGAAACATAAAGGGCATACCAAACACCCTGATATTGGGTGATTTCAATTACCCAAACATTAACTGGGAGAACTACTCAAGTACTAACTCCCTTGCCCAACATTTCCTAGAATTTATAAACTGAAACACCCTAAATCAACTGGTCAACACCCCCACCAGAGCTGACAACATATTAGACCTGGTCATTACCAACATGGGTGACCGATGTTTCACACCAGAGGTCAACCCCTCGCTGGTTAGATCTGACCATAAACTAATCACTCTGGATATCTACATTCTGCCCCCACCCCTGGTCAAAGAAACCACCTTGAAAAACTTTTCAAAAGCAAACTTCACATTACTTAAGACAGAGGTGGAAAGTTTCAAATCCCCCATGCTAAAGGATAATGCTGCCCAAGCTGCAAAATCCTTTACTAATGCACTCTACGGGCACCTACAAGAATGCATGGATTGTGCTATCCAAAGCAAAGCCAAGACTCTCTCCTCCAAGAAATGGAAACCAGTCTGGTGGACCCCTGCCATAAACAAGCTATACAATAGAAGAAGGAAACTAGTACAGAAAAGAGTAAAATCCAAAGAATGGAAGACATCCCTGATCAGTATCAGCAAGAAACTACAATCCCTCATAAAATCATCCAAGGATAGCTTCAAAAGAAAAATTGCAAAGGACTCCAAAGATAACCACAAGGCATTATTTAGCTATGTCAAGAATCTAAGTGGCAATTCTTAGATCTGCTCGGAGTTAGTGCAGAATGGCACAAAATACACTGAACCGACCGATATCGCCAACATTCTGGCAGACAGGTTCAGTGCAAACGTCACCCCCCTCTCACCCCCAAAAGGTCCATAACCATACCAGAAGAATATAGTGCCCCTGAAATCACAGACACTCAGGTTAAAACAGCTCTCTCCAAAGCCAAAAACACAACATCAATGGGAACGGATGGTGTCCCAGGCTGCATCCTACGAGCTCAAAGATGAACTAACCCCTCACCTAAACACACTGTTCAAACTCAGCATCTTCACAGGCTACTTGCCCATAGAGTGGTGCACAGCAACAGTTATTCCACTCCACAAAGGTGGAGCCACAACAAACTCTGGGAACTATCGCCCTATATGCCTGACTAGCTTGGTCTGCAAGGCTATGAGCTCATCATCATGGATCTCATTAACAGAGACATTGGGAACCTCCAAACACTGGTCCCTACCCAGTTCAGCTTTGTTAAGGGCAGATCATGCCTCCTAAACCTGGTGGACTTCTTTGAGACAGTTACCAAGGCTATAGACGAGGGAAAGGTGGTCCACACAGCCTATCTAGACCTCACAAAGGCCTTCGACACCATTCCCCTTTCTGGTATTATAGACAAGCTCACCAGCCTGAAAATAAACCCCTACATCACGAGATGAGTTAACAACTGGCTCACAGACAAAACCCACATGGTAAAAGTTGTGGGAGCTAGGTCTGACTCTAAACCGGTTACAAGTGGCGTTCCCCAGGGCTCAGTCCTAGGACCCCTCCTGTTCGGCATACACTTCTCAGAGGTACAGGCAAGCACAGGAGAACTATGGCTGACCAAGTTCGCAGATGACTGCAAACTAGGGGCTATAATTGACTCTTCGGCTGACAGAGACATCCTCCAAAAGGGTCTCACTGAGACAGATGCCTGGTGTCAAAACCATGGCCTCAAGCTAAATGCCAAAAAGTGCATAGTCATCCCCTTTGGAGAAAACAAAGTACCCACAAACTACCACATAGGTGGTAGCCCCCTAAATACAGAAGACGTAATAAGGGGTCTGGGGACCCAAGTAGATAGTAATCTCTCCTTTGATAATCACATTGTCAAAGTAATTAGAAAATCCTTCTATGTGAACCACCTAATCACAAAAGGGTTTGCATCCAGATCAAAAGAGGTCAATGTGCCCCTCTACGCATCACTCATCAGACCCATCATAGAATACAGCGCCCCATTTGGGATGTACCTTACAAGACACCTGCAACAGATGGAAAGACCACAGAAGTACCTCACCAAGAGGATCACTAGCCTCAAACAGATGCCCAATGCAAGTCGACTGAAGAAACTCCAGCTGTACTCGGTTGCATACTGCCTACTCAGTGGTGATCTCTGCCTGGCATACAAGGCCATGTCCTACCCAGAATTGATGGACATGCTCCACCTAAAGAAAACCATATCCCCTTGAGCCACACGCTCTAGGGATCTAAACCTCACCACAACAATAAATAGGACATGCTGGAGGGATAGATTCCTGTCCCAGAGACTGCCCATGCTCTGGAACAAGATTCCAATCTACATTAGGCAGAGCTCCTAACTAACACTCTTCAAGAGAAACCTTGACAAGTGGATGGGAAACAAAAAGTTTACCCCACGGATTACTTCAGTGGATCTGCTGGACAGAGGCACAGGGAACTAAATCTAAGGGGGCGACGAAAGCCAACCCATTCCGGCTAAGCTTATAAATGCCTTTGGGCATTTAGCCTAGTACTTACCTATGAACCTATGAACCTATAAAATGCCAAGACATCTAACATTTATATAGTTTTGCTCTTACAACATGCATAACTAAATTAAAATAAGTTGTAGCTTGTGAACAAATATAAAGGTAAACGGAAGCTTGCACTGATTGCTCGTATGTAGTGGAGCACTGTCATAAGAAAGGTCGGTGTATATTGCACTTGCCAGTAGAATCTGAATTGTGTAGAGGCAATTTGCAGTTGTAACATCATGGCTAATCATGCTGTTTTGCTCTTCCTCCTGGAAATGAGCCTTGACTGGTTTAATAATAACTTTTAACAGTCTACACTCATTACTAGATTCTTTTATAAGTTATGTCTTATTTATTTCATTAATTTATTGATTATGTATACCTTGAGAACTGAATGTATAAGTATGGCTTAATGGATTGGTTTTCAGGTGCATCTGCTTGTGACAGTAGTTAAACCATGGTAAATTCCTTGGCAGATCTGTCACAAAGGAAATAAAGGTAATGACAGATGGCAATACAGCGTAAAACTGACACATCTGTCAAAAGACTGAGAAAACAGCTATGGCAATTGGAGATGGACAATGTTCTCAAATTAAATGAAAAAAAATGTAGAATAGTTAATTTTGATAAAACAGTTTCACTTACCACATAAGATATGCACCCCTCAAATCAGACACTGGTGTAAGGGATCTGGGAACTCTTGTTGAAAATTCCTTATCATTTGACCAGTATGTCTCCACAGTAGTTCAGAAATCTTTTATCTGACCCATCTAATTTCCAAAGGCATCTACATTACATCTAAAGAAGTCTTAACTCCCCATTACTCATATCGTATCTGACCCATTATTGAATATAACACACCTTTGAGTGTCTATTTATGTAAACATATCATACAACTTGAAGACCTCAGAGATTTATAACTAAAAGATCAGTGGCATCAAAAATCTGAGTTATCAGGAGAGACTGACAACCCTTTGTCTGTACTCAAGTCTCTTACAGACTATTTAAAGGAAACCTACCTCTGGCCATTTGTGCCATGAAAGATCCAACCCTATCTTACCTCCTATTCTTTCGCAGAACTAATGGTGAATCAAATACTCAGTTAAAAGAACTAAACCTTCATCAACAGATAAATAAGCCATGTTGGTGTGATAGATTCATAGCTCAACATATCCCTCCCTTCTGGAACAAACTCCCATTAGATGACAAGCAGAGTAGCACCCCTGCCACCTTCAAGGTAAACCTAGATAATTGGGTAGTGAGCCTCAAATTCTCTCCCAGTCCATTTTGCATTGCCCTCCTTGAAGCTACAGGGAAATTTTGAATACAGTTTTTGGCTAGGCTTGAAATGATCAGTAGACCGATTGCTTAGTGCTTACCTATGAACCTAAGAACTTAAGTCTGTCTGTTGCTACTTGTGGATTTTCTCATAGATAGTTTGGATTGTCCACAAAGGCAGATCCTGAGTGAACACAGATTAGCATCCTTGAATAAGTCTTACTTGCCCTTCCACAAAAGGTGAGTATTACTCAATGTTCTTAATGGGTCCATATCACTTTGTCGAAGGTTCATTTCTGCAAACCTTCATTCATCTTCCCTAAAACAATGAACGTTCATATCAGCACATGTTCATTTCAATGAAAGACTTAACCAGGGAAAGGAACAGGTTGGCCATCATAAGAAATGTGCCCTTTCCCCACTGTAGTGTGATCTAGGAGTTGGTATATATAGTTAGGAGGGTGTGGGAAGTCCAGCCCCCCATATGGGTGGGTTTGAAATACTGTGCTTTATGTGATAGTTGGAATGCTGGGCAACTTGTTCCTTTCCCTGGATAAGTCATTCATTGAAGTGACATTTGCTGATGTAACTGTTCACTGTACTAGGGTAGATAAATGAAGGTTTGTGGAAATGAACCTTCGATGAACTGATAAAGACCCACTCTTAACAGTTAGACCAGTTTTGTTTCATTGTTTAAGTGCATTTCATGACACCTATGGTGATTTTATTTTGTGTATTTGTTAATATAAAAGTTGGAATTTTTTAGGCATGATAACAACTGTATGGGTGGGAGTAAATGGAATGTATCTGGACAATAAAGAATAGTCAGTTATGCCAGAATAGTTCTGGGAGGTGAAAGGAAACTAGAGTACCTTGGAAAAATTCATGCAGGCATAGGTGAACATGTATTCTGCAAGTTAATGAAAGAACTGAATAGTGAATAATAGATTTAAGATGCAGAAGCTATAAACACTGACATTAGTCAGCAAAGTGCCATGTTGCTGTATTACTTTTTTTTATTTAAGGTGTCATTGGAGGTCACAGTGTGTTGGCATGTCTCTAGCTGAGTCAGGACATTTTAGGCTTTCCTCAGACTTAAAATGGCATCAAGCTGAAATGTGCTTTATCAAGACATGAACTCTGTGGGGGAATTCAATAAAGTTAACATGGTAATTTTTTTTGTGCACACATCACGGTGTGATGCAAGCATGTGCTCAGTGAGTTTTACATTCAGTAAACTCTGTGTAGCAGTGTGCAATCACACACATTTACATGCAATGATAGAAACTTTTGTGGAATGTAAATTTCAGTATAACTAGCTGAAATTTATGCTAATGAAATGAAACAACATGGTGGAGTGATCCAACAACCTTAAACACAACCATATAGACTCCGTGTGCGTGTTGGTAGTGTACATGGAAGCAAGGGCATATAAAAGTCCAGAGACAGAAAGCCCATGAAAAGGTAACAACACACATATAATGGGCAATGTATGTTTACACTGTGGATGTCCAAAAGCATCAGGGAGTGTGTCAGATTACTCTACATTTGAAATTATTTTTACCGCATGTTTGCACTGTGAGCCATTTGCAGCAAAATGCATTAAATATGAATAACATAAACATCATGGAAAAGAGGAGTATAATGTAGTGTCACAATAGGTAAAGTAATATCCTGCCTTGTGTCTTTAAATTTGTGCTAACGTGCTGTTGCTCAGCTTTCATGACTGCTAAGTGTGTAGATTTCAGGCTGCCATCATGGTTATTATGCAAATAAGTGCAAACATCAGTGAATTTGTTGACTCACAAAAAGCAGGAACTGTGTAGGGATGTTCACTTCGTGTAAGCTCCTACATGGTGTTTATTTTTCCCATGGATGTTGATGACATCATGGGGATGTGTGAGGTAACTTTGTTGTATTTTTGGGTGATTTACGTGTGTTTGTGCAGTGCGCCACTTCACTCAAATGGTTATGGCGATGCATAACTTGTTTACGCAACCAGATCACCCACTTACCAGACATGAGCTAGGAATCCAGAAATAGAAACCAGATGCATTCAATCAATATTGCAGAGCACTGCTGGGCATCCCACAAACCCAGTAAGTGGAGCTGCGCTCTGCTCATTCCTTCCAGTTATGGGACTATGCATAACTACTCCAGTAGTGACAGGTGTTAGCTATTGGACTGTAGTGCAAATGGTCCTGGGTTCAAGTACAGCATATTGCCACTTTTCTCATACTGTTCTGACATTGCAGCCTATAAAAATGAAGGGTAATTAGTGTTTTCTGTATGATTCATGACAACAGGGATGAAAATATAAAATTTTTACATGCCTTACCTTAGTTATGCACTGCTGTACTCTACTATGTGACGGTGCACACAGTGCACTACAGCCCCATGAAGCAGGACATTTAAATCATGATAATTATATCCTAAGCAGGTGAATTCCATCTTAATTAGCCAATACCACATGGTGGACTTACTGAAGAAATGTATATAGTATGTATACAGCCTGAATTCTGATTTTCCCTTGGTACTTCAACATCATTGGAGTATAGACTGGGAAATTTTAATTTACATAATGATAGGGGCTGTTGCAGCTATTCTACATCTGCATATGCTAGATGCTACAGTCAATGCTGCTGCTGCTGACAATATACCTAGGCCAAGAAGGAGAAGAGTGTTCAGGCCCAGGGTAACCTTCCAGGAGTTACATGAGCTGGAGACTGTACAGCGCTACAGGGTGGACAGGAACATATTACAAGAACTCTGTGATGTCTGCCTGCCTCAGCACAGAGCCAACTGAGGGGAATCCATCCCAGTAGAAACTAAGGTATGTGTAGCTAAAAGCACTTTTCAAAGGCCAAATGGGGACATGGTGGGGGTGTCACAGGCATCAACTCCACCAGTTCCTGGGTGCTATGCTTCTAAATGCCAGTGAGCACATATCATTTCCCCTTACCCCTGAGGAGAGAACCAGCAATATGCAAAGATTCATCCATGTAGCGCACTACCCTAAAGTATTGGGTGCCATAGATGTACACATCAAGGCCCCATCTGGTGAGCAAGATAGAATCTACATTAATCACAAGCGATACCACTCCATCAACTGCCAAGTCATGTGCAATGCCAAGGGGATTATCTTGAATGTGTGTGTGCTAGCAACCCTGGCAGTTATCACGATTCCCACATCTGGCACGCATCACAGCTGTACCAGATGTTTGCTAGGGGGGGCATCTCACATGGCCATTCACTGGAGGATGCTGGCTATGCCCTGGAATCATGGATGATAACACCCATCAGAAATGCACACACACTCACAGAAGAATGCCATAATGAGTCACATGCACAAACTAAGAACATCATAGAGTGTGTGTTTGGGCTTCTGAAGCCACTGTTCCGGTGCCTAGATATATCTAATGGAGCCTTGCAGTATACTTCATGCACATGTACACAAATATGTACAGTATGTTCATTGCTGTTTTTTTGTGTTTCATTTTGGATTATTTACAGTATGTGCTATGCTCTACAATCAGATCCTGCAGAAACAGCTGCAGCAGAATCAGAAAGAAGAACAGCTACACACCCACCCACCACTGCCTAGTTCACCACAGTCACAATCATAGGATGACTAGGAGGAGGAACACCAAGCTGCTGTCCCTGTAGGCAGCTGTAGACATGGTCACTATGCCCTTGCATTGGCTAACAGACAACACATAGCACATTCACTGACTACACAGGGACCTGGGGACTAATACCTTCCTTCTACACACATACATATATAGCCGGTTTTAGGCACCAGCGAACCCTGCAGTCGCTGGGGGCCCCCTGGTCCTGGGGGGCCCCCATCCACAGCAAGTTATCTTATCTTGATATTTTGTAACATGTCTGTCAAACCAACAAAAGCTAGTACAGCAATCTTGTATACTTAATAAAGCAGGTAAGTAACAATAACTCGTATTTATCTCCTTCACAATTCAAACATCTTTAGTTACAGTAACAGTATTTTGTCAGGTAACAAGCTTTACAATTTCATTAAATATTTTACCAATGACATAATGCCCCGGCCTAGGTTAAGCCCTGATGGTGGACATCCTCTTCACTAAAATTAACAACATAGCCAGGCAATTCACATGACCTGTACATCTCCATGTACTGGCTGTGTACTGCTTGCATCAGACAGAGTCAGCCCTGAACTACAGTTATGTTAACCGCTGCATTTGCAAAGTAAGTCCTTAAGCTTCACTGTAGGCTTGTAGAGTGGTATGACATATCCTTTGTATCTATGAACTGTGTACAGTATGCGAGTTAATAGTGGTGTATTTGTACAGAAAATTAAGTAATATGTAGCTAATGTCACCATTTTACTAGTATGTGTCCATTTGTAATTAGAAGGCCTCATGCATGAAACCATCATACAGTCCTACTGCAGTAGATTAGTGGTACAACATTCAAGACAGAAGTTAGAAATTGTGGCTACACATTGTAGTGTCTGACTTCAAATGTGTCTGTATTCTAATAGTAGATGTGGATTGTTCCCCTGCCCCCAAAACAGGGGTATCCCCTTGGAACTGGCATAACAGTGACTCATCTATGTTCCCCCCAAACAAATGGTAAATGGGTGTTTGTCACAATTATCCCCCGCATTTCCAGGAGAATACTGTAGATTTGATCATACATAATATGTGTTAGGTAACTCATGTATAAAAGGGTACATTGTTATGCAGGTGGTTGTGTGATGAATGACCCCTGCTCTGGCAAGCTGCTTCTGTGTCCAGAAGGACTAAGGCAGCCATCCTGTCTGATGAAGCTGTAATCCTGTTGAGAGTTTGAACCCTGACATAAGTACAGTTTTTGGATGTGTACTAGCAATAGGTTGTGTTTTACAGACAGTGACTCTGTGTCCCATACTGTTATCAACTTTCTCTTGTCTTAAATCCACATTTGTGCAATGCACTGCATGTTTAGAACCATTTTGATAAGGCTTAGCCAGTTTGCATGGAGAGCAGCAGTGCAGAAACAGTGAAAGAGGAAATAGGATATATGTCTGACCACCAACCACAGACACTGGATGCATTCAATCAATGCTGTTAATGATCAGGAAATTCAGGCCTGGATCAGGGATAGGAGTGGGCTATAGCAACAGGTATATATGACATTACAGTAAGACTCAGATGTGAGCAATGCGTCTTGTGTTTGCACACTGCTTATCTACATGCAAACAATAAAAAAAGGCAAAGGTGCATGCATGTACACTTAGTTACCCATAGCACAAATCAAATGCTTCTCATGCTATAGCTCTCTCATTCTCTCTCTCTCTCTCTCTCTATATATATATATATATATATATATATATATATATCTATATATCTATATATATATATATATATATATATGGGTCTACTTCTAAAGACCGAACCGACGATTCCCCGACACGCGGAAAACGAAGACCAAACGACCGACAGGTAAGTTTACTGACAGGGTGATTTGCCGACAGCGGAAAGACCGACAAGGGTAATGTGCGATCACGACTCGGTAAGTGTGCGACAGTGGCGTTAGGAGCGGTGAGGTAAGTGTGCGATATTGTGGGATTTCGGGTTAGGCTGTGGGAAAGGTGAGTGTGTGTAAGTGTTGGAGTTAGGGTTCGTGTAAGGTAAGTGTGTGATAGTGAGGGACTGTAGTTTAGGGACGGGTTACGTGAGTTAGGGTTAGGGTGCAGGTAGGTGAAGTGTGCGATAGTGTCGTACCTTGGGCTAGGGGTGGATTAAGTGAGTTAGGGTTAGGGTGCAGGTAGGTGAAGTGTGCGATAGTGTCGGACCTTGGGGTTAGGGGTGGGTTAAGTGAGTTAGGGTTAGGGTGCAGGTAGGGTGAGTGTGCAATAGTGTCGGACCTTAGGGTTAGGGTTTGGGTTAGGGCTAGTGGGTATGTTATGTAGTGTGGTGTGTTGTTTACGTTCGGTGTGTCGGTGTTATGGTGTTCGGTGTTTTGCGTTGTCGGTTTTGTGCGTTGTCGGTTATCTGGCGTCGGTGATTTTTGTGTCGGCGAAGTAGCGTTTCGGGCTTTTAAAGTAGACCCATATATATATATATATATATATATATATATATATATATATATATATATATATATAGTGGATATAAAAAGTTTACACACTCCTGATAAAATGCCAGGTTTTTGTGATATAAAAAATGAGACCACAATAAATCATTTCAAAACTTTTCCCACCTTTAATGCGACCTATAACCTGTACAATTCAATTGAAAAACAAACAAATCTGTTGGAAAAAATATAAAAAATAAAAAATGTCCAATAAGCTGTTTGCATAAGTGTGCATACCCTTAAACTAATACTTTGTTGAAGCACCTTTTGATTTAATTACAACATTCAGTCTTCTTGGGTAGGAGTCTATCTGCATGGCACATCTTGACTTGGCAATATTTGCCCACTCTTCCTACCAAAAACACTCCAAATCTGTCAGATTGTGAGGGCATCTCTTGTGCACAGCCCTCTTCAGGCCACCCAAGATTTTATATTGGATTTAGGTGTGAGGTCTAGCTGGGCCATTCCACAACTTTAATTTTCTTCTGGTGAAGCCATTTTTTTATTGATTTGGATGTATGCTTGGGGTCATTGTCATGTTGAAAGGTGAAATTCTTCTTCATCTTCAGCTTTCTAGCAGACGCCTGAAGGTTTTGGGCCAAAAGTGACTGATATATGAAACTGTTCATAATTCCCTCCACCTTGACTAAAGCCCCAGTTCCAGCTGAAGAAAAGCAACCCAAAGCATGATACTGCCACCACTATGCTTCACCATGGGGATGTTGTTTTTTGATGATGCAAAGTGTTGTTTTTGAGCCAAACATGCCTTTTGGAATTGTGGCCAAAACGTTCAACCTTGGTCTCATCAGACCATAACACATTTTCCCACATGCTTTTGGGAGACTTGAAATATTGTTTTGCAAATTTGAGCCAGGCCTGATTATCTTTCTATGTAACCCTACCCCATAGCCCAGACACATGGAGAATATGGGAGATGGTTGTTACATGTCGTGCACAACCAGTACTTGCCAAAAATTCACGCAGCTCCTACAGTGTTGCTGTAGGTCTCTTGGCAGCCTTCCTGACCAGTTTTTACTTTTCTTTTCATCAATTTTGGAGAGATGTCCAGTTTTTTGCAATGTCATTGTTGTCCCATATTTTCTCCATTTTTTGATGACTATTTTCACTGTGTTCCATGGTATATACAATGATGTAGAAATTTTTTTGTACCCTTCTCCTGACCGATACCTTTCGACAATGAGATCCCTTTGATGCTTTGTAAGCTCTCTGCAAACCCTGGCTTTTGCTGTAGCAGGCAACTGAGTAAATGTCAGGAAAATCCTACTAGGACAGCTGACCTTTATTTGGGGTTAATCAGAGTCTCTTTAATTGATGGCAGGTGTGTACCCAAGAAGACTGAATGCTGTCATTAAATCAAGAGATGCTTCAACAAAGTATTAGTTTAAGGGCGTGCACACTTATGCAACCAGCTTATTGTATATTTTTTATTTTTTATATTTTTTCCCCTAACAGATTTGTTTGTTTTTTAATTGAATTGTACAGGTTATAGGTCACATTAAAGGTGGGAAAAGTTTTGAAATGATTTATTATTTTTTTATAATAATTTATTATTTTTAATTCAATAGTGATCCTTTGCATAGGCTTACAGATTAGGTTGGTCAGGTTTATGGGTCTATAATTACCCAGGTCCACTCACAACCAATCTTTGAGCAAGGGTATAAGTGTTGCTGCCCTCCATTCATCTGGCATGAAGATTGTTTGGAGGCTTATACTGAGTAATCTTTGTAGTGGGTTCTGACAAGTCATGTTTTAGGCTGACCAGTAGAAGGCTTGGTATGTTGTCTGGCCCCAAAGTATTAGTGTTCTTGGCCTTGGATAGCAACTTGAGGACTTGTTTTTGGGAGATTTGTAGGTTGTAGATGCAGGTATGTGATCTGGGAATAAATGAGGGGAGAGGGAGTTGAAGTTTAAACTAAATTCATCCACTAGTAAATTGGTTATATCATTGTTCTCTAGGTTTGAGTATATATGATTTGCTTTACTATAAGCTCTGCCCAGTGCTGGGCACTGTTTCTGCGATTTGTAACATAGTTAAAGACGGCATCATGGTCATCAATCACCTGGTGGCAATTTTTCACCTCATAACTGACTTTGAGTGCTTTGGCCAGGGTCTGAAGTTCCTTGGTAAGTTAATAAAGAGTATTATTGGCATCTTGAGAGTTTAATTTATTTTGATATGCAATGACTTTTTCTTTTATTATAGATCCTGCTTATATTAGGGTTCCACAGTAGGGTTTATTTTTACATTTGTAATAGTATTTATTTCTGAAGGGGGCAGATGTGTCACTGCAGAGTTTTACATGTGTACAGAATTTGGCAGTAAATCATTTTGCATAAGTAGTGGGGTCATCAAAATGGAAGGTGATTTTGAATTTAGCCTTTGTACAATCTTTGAATACCATGGTATTGGAAGATGCTTCTGGCTTTGGCCTTAAGGAGAATATAACTGTGAATATGTTTTACTGTGTCCAATTTCATATACCTCTCAACTGCCCTCATTTTGGACAATTGTCCATAATTTGTTCTCAAAATTTGGCTGAATCCATCCTAAAACTGGAAATTATTCTGAGATGCGCTAAGTTATCAGTACCAGCATTAAAAAAGCTATCCTAATTTGATGTGTTTCCCTAATTATTTTTTTGCTTTGTCCATAACTCTAGAGGTAAATGTTGAGAGGAAAGGCCTAAAAATGTACAATACTAGGCTAATTATCTCTCTAACCAAGTGTGACTCTTTTAGTTTCTGTTTTTATAGTCAGAGGTTAACAGTTTTCCCTGTGCTCTGAATATGTCAGTAACATGCACAGTGCTTTATTTTCAGTCCTTTCATCACAATTTCTTTAGTTTACTCAGAAAATAAAACACTCACCACCAGTGCCTACTTTAACAAACAGTATTTTTCGATGATGTGATATAAATGCGATAATCTGAATGGGTTATTGCTCCTTACAGCAGAGGTCTTGGGAGATAAACTCCAGAGAGGTTACATAAAGAGCAAAAACAATTCACATACACAGTTCAATAAGCAAAAAGTACATACAGAAAGAAACAACCTGGAAAAATAAAATATAATATATATGCAGCTATTTACATGTACAAGGTTTTGCATTTCATGTACAGATTGGTATAGTACTGTAAATGTTCCAGTAATATTTGTTACAGTGAGATTTTATACAATATTTTTTTATTTGTATAAAATTATACTAAATTCCTATAGAATACTATGGGATTAAACATTCATTGCAGGCAAAATGTTTAAAAAGAAAGGAGAAGAAAAGTATTGGTATGGTGAAGTAAATAGAAAACAGAGGGAGAATGTTAGTCGGGTATAAATGATCCATGTGGGGGTGCTAATTTGGGATTTCAGTAGTAGATAAGAAGGAAGGAGGAATGATTTATAAGGTGTTACTGGAGAAATGTACAGACTAGAAGAGACAGAAAAAATAAAGGAAGGAAGGTAATGCCTAGCTGTTTAGAGTTGTTGAGATAGGTAATAGGTTAGATATGTTTGGTATATAGGGTGGGAGGTAAAAGTAAAAGGCAATGAAACAGACTGGTGAGAAAAATACTGGCTAATAATAACAAAATAAAGTATAATGTTAGCTAGATCTGGATGTTGTGGATATAAGTGTTATAGCATTTGAAGATTACTAGGAGTATTAATGCTCTAGTGTGAAATAACCAATGTTGTATTGATATACTGACTGCACCATTTCGTTATTAGATACTTTTTAGTTATGATTGGAATAATTTGAGATTAAGCTATTGTCTGATTTAATTTGATATTAAGTTCCATGCTTTTGTTACATAGGTGGATAACAAAGTATTTCCATGTCAATTGTTTGATTTCTGTATACTATTTTTCAGAACTAAGTTGTCTTGGTGGGAATATATTTTTGAATTTGGTTATTTATGGTAGGACACTTATCAGGTTTATATAGGATATTATGAATCATTTGGAGTTGGGAGTAGTTTAGGCTATTTTGAAGTTCTAGCCATCTAGTTTCCTTAATGCATTTGAGTGGTGAATTTTATTCTGGAGGTTCACAGCAAATCCGACAATTTTATTAGAGGTCTATTGTAGCTTACTAAGGGGAGGGGGTTGTTCCATGTTTGCTAGGGCAGCAGAGGAGACTGTTTAGGAGAAGGGCTTGAGAAGCAGTAGGACATAGAATCGGGAGACTCAATATAGCCAACATGATAATTCTGACCATGTGTGCATCGTGCTGGCCGCAAAAAGTTTTAGATTGAGTAAACTCCTCGTAGCTCTGTGCACACACACATAAGCATGAAACTTCTGTGGCATGCAAATTATAGCATAAGTAGCTGAATTGCATGCTAATGAAGGAAATTAACACAGTGGAGTGATTCAACAAGCTATAAAGTAACTGTGCAGACTCAGTGCTCGTGTTGGCCATATATTCAAAAGTTTTCCTAATATGGCCAGGCAAAGGAGTCTACAGGAAAACAAGATCAAGTAAGTGTCTGTGCATTTGTACACAACAGACCCTAACATGTAACCCCACACACTTTATGACATTCTCAGACATATTGGATGCTAAAAAATTATATTAACAATAGCAACAATTCTTTATTAAGTGCCATGACATAAATGCAGCTTTGCACCCCCACCCCCAAATGAACAATGTACTCGTAACTAATGTAGACAGCTAATAGTGTAAACCCCATGAATTATAGAATCCAAAACCTATATTCCTCTGTATATACCCAAGTAATACCCTCCCATGACTGCACAACATTGGGCTCCCCTTCAGTTTCCCTGCCTACATGGTTTCCAACCATGTAGATTCATAACTGTCAGCACGGTGAAGATGCAGATGAGGTCAAAGCTCATAAGAATTGCTGAATCCCAAAAACTTGTAACAATGTAGGGATGTTCACTTCATATATGCACTTCCACAGTGTTCATGTTGAATTGTTGACTACATTACAATGGTGAATGATGACATCGGGGAGTGTCAGGTTACACTTACAGAGGTGTACATGTATGCCTGTGAACTGTAAACGTGCATGTAAGTAGTGAACAATTCACAAGTTCTGTGTCATCCTCTTTATTGTTTGTTAAAATGTATCATGGGAAATGGATGAATGAATGGCAGGTTTCTGAGTGCTTGTCACATAACTGTTCCTGTGGCAGCATTTGTATGTGTAGGGCTAGAGTATAGACGGTCCTGGGTTCTACTACAGTGTCTGCAACCTCCCCTCTATTTTTTGAGCTGCATGTTTGCATGACATCACAGGCATGGACAAAAGTAATAAGGTCCCTTGTGCTCACCTTATTTCAGTGTCAGTGCACGCAGCAGGGTGTAGGGGTACATTGTGCATTAATGGGCACTAACGGAGTTCATAAATTCAGTAAAGTAGCAGATGTTTTCATAACTGATAATTACAACATAAGCAGGTGATTTTCAGTATTGTGGGGCTATCCAATAAGCAATAAAGCATCCATGTAGCCTACATTCTGTTTTTTTCCTGCATACTTCAATACCATGAGAGTAGACACAAGGAAATTCTAGGCCTAAAATAAAACTGCCTCAACTGTTACATTTGCAAGGTAAGTCCTGACCATAGAATGTAATAATATTATGGCATATCTCTGTATAGCTTAACTTGGTGCAGTGATGAAGTAAATAGTAGAGGATTTGTGCAAAAAGTTAACGTGCAATAGTAGACACTTATTGTACTTATATGTGTCCATTACTAAGGTTTTCTTTCTTATTCATCTTGTTATTCATTGCACTTTTTGAATGATGCTCCACATAGAGCATAGAGTATAAGCAGGTAATGGCTGTGTTTATTGGGTTTGCATGAAGAGCAGTGGACCACCTATGAAACAGCCAAAAATGGCAACTGGATACATTCAATTAATGCCCTTGGCCATTCTGAAAACCTGGCCTGGAGTACAGATGGTATTGAGTTCTAGTACAGAGTGTGCAGCTTTTGTTTTACTGCTGTGACATGGCACTTTACAGCTATGAAGTGTAACACAGACAACTGTTTCCACAACATTCTTGTGGCAACAGTGTAGGACTGTCATGCACCTGGTCCTGGGTTCTTATATAGTATATTCCATATAGTATTAGTTTTACTGACATTAGCAATGTGGCTCATGTTTGTGCACTGCTTACCAATGCACAAACAAGTGTAACTCACATGCATTTACACTTTGTTAACCATGTGCTATAGAACTGTATACATTACACATTCTTATTGGTGTTTATTGTCCATTCCTTTCTATGACATAAAACTACATGTGGAAACA
The DNA here is from genome assembly GCF_019279795.1 of Protopterus annectens. NCBI lineage: Eukaryota > Metazoa > Chordata > Ceratodontiformes > Protopteridae > Protopterus > Protopterus annectens. The sequence continues at coordinate 1,227,664,939 of NC_056728.1, read as the reverse complement.
TTGCAAATTCAGGGCATATTCTAAGTATACGTCATATATTCACAATACATACATGTGTTCTCTACCCCCCGCAACCAGTACAACCCTGGAGGCTTAGTATTTTTACACACATACATCAACTACACTACAAAGTATAATATACAGTATAATGTTGTGTGCTCCATCATGGACAATTGCGCTGACAACCTTGTTCTGCTAAACTCAAACATCCAACTATACTCAATAAGGGAACTTCTGTTTTTACAGAGCTAGGCTTCTACACATGTAGGTCCATGCTATAATTAGGCTACTGGCCTCATATGAACCTATGAATCTATGTGCCTATGCAAGCCTCCCAACCTGTTGTCCCCCACATGGCCTGCTAATGTTATCTACCATAGGTTAACCTTCAGTCATGTAAAAGTCAGACTTGTACCATAGTGATTGCTTAAACTACTGAGTTTTGTAGTCTGTATACTTAGATTGGTAGGGTTTCTGTTCTTACCATAGTCAAGTGAGTGTGTCCAGCCAGAAGAGTAAGTGTGTATCCTGCAGATACTGCCCAATCCCATAAGTTTACAGTATTTTGATACTTGCACCTGCCTACATATCCATTTCAGGCAGGCTTCCCACCTTCTTCTCTCCAATGTGCACTGCTGATGTCATCCACTACTAAGTGGACCTGCAGACATGTAAAAGTCAGACTTGTACCATGGCGCTTGCATAGAATACTGTGTTCTAGAGTCTGTATACTTAGGTAGGGGTTCTTTTCTCACAGCAGTCTGTGTAAGTGTCTATTTGTCCAGCCAGAAGAGCAAGTGTGCATCCTGCAGTTACTGCCCCAATCCCATACATTAACAGCATTTTCATACTTGCATCTGCCTACACATCCATTTCAGGCAGGCCTCAAACCTTCTTCCTTCCAGCATGCACTGCTGATGTCATCCACTATAAGCTGACCTGCAGAGATATAAAAGTAACACTTGTGCTGTGGATCTTGTGTATAGTACTGTGTTCTGTAGTCTCTGTACTTTGATAGGTATGAGTTCTGTTCTCACTGCAGTCAACTGTGTGTGTGTCTGTGTGTGTGTGTGTGTGTGTGTGTGTGTGTGTGTGTGTGTGTGTGTGTGTGTGTGTGTGTGTGTGTGTGTGTGTGTGTGTGTGTGTGTGTGTTAGCTGCTATTTGACATTACAGAGATCCTTTTATACCAGCATGTGGGACATTGTTATCACCACATGCTCAAGAGAAAATGCTGATATAATCAGCTATATCAGATTATTGCATATACAGCTAGTATCTCCTCCCACAAGAGTGTAGACTAAAAACCTTATTAATGTAAGGCAACTGGCCTGAAGCCCAAGTGCTTAAACCAAAAGCAAAAGTAATAGGCTTAGAATAACAGTTACAATTGAATGTGATACCAGACAGATGATAGTGACATGTATGTTAATCTACCCATATACAGCATGTCATGGTTAGTAGGCTCTATGTTATCTTGATACTGCTGCTGTATGTGTCTGGTGAGGTTCATGCAAAAGGGAGAATTATACTGCATTACTGATCTGATGAGTTTGACTACAGTACTGCCATACAATCCTGAGATCTGAATGTGATGGCATGTCTTAGGATGTGCTCCATAGGTATGTACTGGAAAATATTAAAGAGAAAAGTTGCAAAATAATGACACACATTGCAGTTCATGACTTCACAACCCTTACAAGAGAATACACTAGAAAGTACTGACATGATGATCCTATCCACTTTATAATTTGACAAGGCAAATATAATTGACAGGTACAATTATCAGTTCAACAACACAAATGCAGATATACTATGTACTAATGTAGCTATGCACCCTGACACAAAGCTTTTGTATCCCTGAATCCAAAAGAGAGAAAACAGGGATATAGGATAGTTATCATCACTTGCACAGAGTGTTGGGAGGTGGGGGCAGGAAGGCTAGGCTGACACAAAAGGTCAATGAGTGCATGTGTGTGTGTGTGTTTGTGTGTGTGTGGAAGAAAAGGAAGCAGACAGGCTGTGTGTGTGTGTGTGTGTGTGTGTGTGTGTGTGTGTGTGTGTGTGTGTGTGTGTGTGTGTGTGAGAGTCTGCATGAACATAGCCAAGCTCAGTACTAGCTCTACATATTGGTATGTTGGACAGATGTGAGCCATGCATGGTTGAGGTAGAAGTTTTTTGTTGTCACCTCCAACCACAAGAACTGGCTCTTCCAGGAGTTGCACTGGCACTACCATGCCCAAGGTCAGATGCAGAATTGCTACCTGAGTATGACCGATGTCTGCTGGACATGCTCCCTTCATGGCAATGCCCAAGAGCCCACTCACCAATGAACCAGTGTAAGTACTGCCATTATGGGAGCATGATTGGGCATGGCCATGTTGGCTATCAGCAGATGTTGTGGGTGACATATGCCCACAAGGACATCGTTCCACTCCCCTCAGATGTTCCATCACAGTCATTGCTCATTCCATGACAAACACCCCTCATTCCATCACAGATACCCCTCAATCCAACATGTCATTCATCCAATCCAGTGAATCGGCCACTCAGTGGAGGTAGTCACACACGCCAGACTATGCCACATCCACAACCCTGAGCATTTGTCTGTAACACCTTTCTGAACATGCCTGAGCCTCCATGATTTCCCTAAACATACTTTGAGTGACATGAGAAGAGACACACCAGGTAGTGGAGGGACAGCAGGTCCCCTCCAGCACCCCTATCAACCCTCCTGCATGTTACCTCACCAATACTTTGGCTATGGCCAGACTCAACAGGCACTGAAACCCCAGTAGCTACACTTCCCTGCTCAATCTCCTCACCCTCCACCTTTCTTATATCTGTAGGCACAGTGAACTGGGTTGGTGTAGGCCTACTGGCTGTGTCCACGGAAAAAGCAGGGGGTGGCTGGATGTCAATCCTTGTGTCAGATTCAACCTCTGCACCCCCAACTGTGCCTCAGTTTTGCCACCATCATCATCAGTGTCTGATGAGACACTGACATTAGATGGCACAGGGCCCATATTCCCACTGTCATGATCACCTGTGATAAAAAGGGAGAAACACAGGCATACATTAATACCTGCACTACTATGGTGCAATATATGCTAAACTACTAACAGTGTTGCCACTATTACAGGCAGTACAGCAATGCACACAACAGGCCTAAAATGACACATTACGATATTTCTGTAAAGTGATCTGCAGTACTGAAATAGCTTTATTTGGTTTACCATCTGCAGGAGGCATACGTTGCTGGATTTCTTATGATCCTGAAATAAGTTAAGCAACAGGTAACACCAACATGATCACATTTAACACTCAGACATCAGGTACTACATGTACTATGTACTATATCTGTATGAAGTGTAAGTTCAACAAGGATGTGGCTGACAACTCCAAACTGATCTTATCACTGCACCAATCTTCAACCCCACCCAAAAAAAACATGTGACACAGAACTACCTTTATTTTAATTTTTTTACTATACAGCAGTATTCAACTAGTCATATAACAAAGCCTACTTGGAAACTCTTCCTGGGACTGAGAAGGAGTGGTGCCCACATCAATGACATGTTGTGTGCCACTCTACTGTGAGTTGTGCTGTTGTAGAAGATTTGCTAACAATTCCTTATTGGGGGTGAGAGGTGGTTCTGTAGCAGGCCCACCCTTGATTACCATTAAACATTTGTATATATGTATCACACAGTTTACTATTTTCATGTATTGTCAATCATTTGTACCTCTGAAATGGCTTTACAAACATGGCCATGCCATCAGTACTCTTCTAACTAATCCATACAGATAACAGTGTGAAAGGCTTTGCTTCACATTATTCATTAATATAGTCCAGCATATGCATTATGTAGGTAACAAAATGAGAGCATACCTGCTGGAGTTCAATACTCCTCTGTAAAGATAGCTTGGGAAATATTTTGCTTTTCCTGAATGTGTAGCAAGTATCCTCACCATCAATTTGTCTAGCTACACATTTGCCTTTTTATAATGGAGTAGATTATTAATGGATTGCATCTGTCATAGGCTGTGTTTCAGAGATGCTAATTACAACATAAGCAGCTGAGCTGCATGCTAATCAACCAATATGGTTCATAATTCATAGGTCTTTACTAGGCTAATGTCCACAAGGGCCTTTTTTAAGCCTAGCCATGCATCCCAAATCTCTGATAAGTTCTGATACCCTTGATATGTGTAAGCATGGACTTGTGAGATTAACCATTTACAGGTTACCTGTTTGCATAAGAGATGTAGGTGCCAAACCAGGGATGAATTTCTGGTTTTCCATCCAATTGTCCAAGTTGTACTTGAATTGGATTAGGGAGGAACTCTGCTTCACATGAATGGGGAGCCTGTTCCATAGATGGGGTAGTCTCTGGGATATATACCTATCTCTCCAGCAGGTCCTATTTATATCACAGGCAAGGTTTAAATCTTTAGAATGGGTAATTCTGGTACCATTTGTTTTGTGGGTATGCAGGAGGTCCATTAGAGTGGGGTCTGATAATCCCTTGTATGGCAGGCATAGAACTCCCCTCAAGAGCCTGTAGGAAACAGAATATAGGGATAGGGCCCTGGGGCAGTCTGCATAGGACCTATTACTTATGCCCTGTATTCTTTTAGTGATGAACCTCTGTGGATGTTCCAGTTCTTGGATATGCCTGGTTAGATACATACCAAAGGGGCATTGTCTTCAATGATAGGTCTGTTGAGTGCTGAATACAGTGGAACAATGACTTCCTTAGACTTAGATGCCATACCTTTGTTTATAAGTTGTGCAACGTAGAATGATTTCCTCACTACTGTAGACACGTGATGATCAAAGGCTAGATTACTATTTATGTGTGTCCCTTGGTTCCTGGTGGAGCTATTCAACAAGGTATGAAGCAACCATATAGACTTCATGCTGGTTTTTCATGTGGATTTTAAATGTAGTGCAGTACAGACACAGAAAGTCGAATATTAGGAGCTGCTGATGCTTAACTCCATTTCTATATGCTACAGGCTGCAAGCAATGCTGCTGCTGCTGATGCCAACAGGCCTAGGCAGAGTTGGAGAAGAAAACACCACCAAGCAGTAAACGAAGATGGAAGATCGCCACCCAGAGCAAAGGTTCACCAAAAACTGCAGTCCAATCCTTTTAGTTAAAACACTTTATTCAGATTAAAAGGATCGGACTGCAGTTTTTGGTGAACCTTTGCTCTGGGTGGCGATCTTCCATCTTCGTTTACTGCTTGGTGGTGTTTTCTGATTATTAGTTCAGTTGCAGTTCCTGTTTTTTGGTTAGAGTTGGAGAAGAGTTTTCAGGCCACATTTAACTTATCACAACATACATGATATGAGCATTGTGGAGTGCTACTAGGTGGACGGGGACACAATACTGGAACTCTGTGACCTCTGCCGACCTCAACTCAGAGGCACAGCCTTTACCTCCCCATGTATTGGCTGTGTACTGTTTGCATCACAGTCAGCCCTGAACTAACATTGTGGCAACTGCTGCATTTACAAAGTAAGTCCTGAACATATACTGTATTGTATAATGATATTATGAAATGTCCTTGAATTTCATCACTTGGTACAGTAAGCAACTACAAGGCAGGAGATTTGTACAGAAATGAATGTAACGTGTGACAGCAGAGAGTTATTTGACTTGTATGTGTCCATTAGCAAGTAGTAGGCCTCAGACCTCAAAGATTCAGACAGTGATACATCCCCAAAGTATGATGATCCCTGTGTGATCTCAGTTAAGCACCATACATTTGTAATGGGAAATCATTACAGAGAGAAGTTAAAAAGTAACAAGACATATAGTAGTTTCCGGCTTCACCACTCTCACAAGATCAAACAGGCAGGATGCAAAACAAAGAGAGAAACAAGAGCAGTATATCCTTGTTTGTGCTATAACAGAAGTTCAGCCTGGTTCCACCCCACTCAAAAGAACATTATGCCCTTGCATGAGCCATAACAGGAACCCACCTTTGCTCCCCATTCCCAAAACAGCAGTCTATGGTTGCTTGTGCCATCTGATCTGCCCTTCATTTGATGGCAACTGCATATCATATTGTTCCCAGTTAATATCCTAACACATTTTAAGTTAAATGATATAGACTGGCTTACACACTGCATGTCTTTGAGTACTGGTCAGATAACTGATGAATGACCAAGAAACATAGAAATGTAGGACACAGATGTATATTTTCATATAATAATCATATCAGTTGTGTGATCACTAAGTGCACTACATCCAAATATATAAAATATACTACATTTACAAATAACAAGTCATGCCTTGATATCAGTATACATTCAGTTGCACTTGGTTGTGTGAAGAATTACATCATGTATTTCTGGCAAAGCTGTTTGTGAGGCAAATATGGATAAGTTGCCCTCCTGTTTTCTGACAGTGCATTCCAGTGAGAGTTGGGATCCAGACCTATGTAGTCATATCGCATGTGTACTAACATTTTCTACTGTGTATGTCACAGATTGATTTTCCACATTTCAACTAATTCTCCATTTTTTATAATTTTTTTTATTTTGGGGGGGCAGTGTTTGTGGGATGCACTGCTTAGCACTAATGCCTTTGGATATAGATATCTCATTTGCGCGAAGAGTGGCAGTGCACAAACCAGACGAATGGGCTGCCCATGTAGCAGGCAGGACCCAGCAGCCACAAACATACACTGGATACAGTCAATTAATATTATTGGCCATCACGCAAACATATTTCCCAGCAGTGCCTACTCTTGTGCAACATGTTTGTATGATGGTAAGTGATGCCCAACACTTTCAAATGTTGCAAAAACAGAAAGTGCACACTCCCAGGAAGTATGATAGCTGCAGTTGTCGGGAAAGCATCATTTTACATTGGTCTTGATCTGTAGTAGGCATGGCATGCATTCCTGGAGAGGTTTTGAGATTCTGTGCTCAAATATGGGGTGTCCAGGAGTCCAAAGTGTTTGTTGAACTGCTAGTGAATGAACATGGGCCCAGGCTTTTTCTCGGCAACTAATGTGGCTTGGATTACAAGGCAGAGGCATGGAATAGTCTGTCATGGACTCTGTACAGTGCTACTGTTATCTTCCTCACTGATGTACAATGTAGGAATCACTACAGAGCCCACGGGATGAGGAAAAGAGATACCCTTGACTGTTGGATCAAGGAATGTACGACTGGGGGCACCCCACAGATGTGTAAGTATCACTTGCAGAGACTACTTGTAAGAGTTAAAAGCTGGATATAGTCAGGATTGGTAAACTTAATGTTATTCTGCTCTGTTCTGTTTTTTCCACAGCTGTCACAAAGAACTGAATCTGCGAACCCATGCTGCTAGATTGACATGGATGTGAGACACATGTGGTATGTATGCATCCCAACAGTAGAGTTATTTTAGCATTCAAAGTTATGATGCTTTTATTGGTTAATTATACAGTTGTATCAAATTGAGCATTCATTTCTCAACTGTAATAGGAAAGTATGCATGCATTACTCTGGAGGCCAAAACAACAGTTCAGTATTACAGAATAATCATATGTTGTGCCTTCAAAATCCACACTTCCCAAATATACAATGCTGTTAAGTTTTCATCTATACTGCAATGTAACGTCAAAGATCTAAAGCAGTGTCACCACAGGCCTGCTGTAAACTGTAATCAGTATAACTGGAACATGCATATGTGCAATATATGCACACATCAAGGATTGTTTGCTGCAAACTGTAGTACATTCTGCATCTGTTAGGAACTGGGTAGTCTTAACAGTAAACAAGATATTTGTTAAAAGTTGGTAGTCTTAAAAGCAAAGGTAACAGAACAGAGTCAAATAATTGTATCAATGCTTTGTATGTCACATATGAAATTTCATAATGTTCTCCCCTTTTTTCCTCTCACCCCAACCCTATTCTCTCTTTTTTTATTTTTTTTTTATTTTTTTTTCCCCACAGCACAGTGGGGTAGACCTCTCCCAGAGGATCCTCCTGACCCCTCTATACCTGCTACAGCACCACTGCCCAGTGCATCTGTTGCCCAACCTGGTAGTACCCCCTCTGCTGTCCCTGCACTACCTGGCCCCTCAGGTAGTTCTGCCCCAAAGGACAGGGCAGTAATTCCCTCTGGGAGTAGTGGCAGAGGTGGTGAGTGTATCACCCGCAATAAACTGCAAAGGTTGGTGCATAGGATTGTGCACCACACTTTTGGTGCACATCTACGTTGGATGGAGACACTGCTCTCCATAATTGTATTAAATAACACAAACAGTCGCAGATGTCAGACACTGCAAACACTGGTGCAATGAGGTGACAGTGATGATAGTCCAGTGGGTGATGACTCAATTCTCACTCTCATCCAACTTGACGTCCATGTGTTTGTGATGTCCCAACCCTCACCTCAAGCAGGGTGTTCACCCATCTGTTGTGTCATTCACCATCCCTGTCTCTTATCTTGTTTGTCTTATCTGTCTGCAATTACTTCCTCAACTGCACAACTCACCTAATCCAGACATTCCTACAACCCTTCCCCAATATTATTCTCTCTCTCCAAAAAAAAAATAGACACCTGTCTCACAAAAAAACAAAAAAGAAGAACTGTTCCATACATAGCTCTCCTTTTCACATGTGTCTTCATGACACACTTGATTCTGACAAATTCCCTTTACAACATATAGTGTTGTGGTCACCCCTCACTCAGGAGGTAACAGTCCAAATTCAGCTAAATTTTTGCATATATGTTCATGCTTTATTCTTGAAGAAATGGATAGCTATGGTTTTTTACTACATCCTTCCTGCACATTCCTGCCTTCCTTTCACTTTGTTCTTTGTAAAGTCCTCGTTGTTAATCATAGCAAAATGCCACTTACTGTGTTTATGCGATAGCCAATATTATTAATTGAATACATCCGGTTTATGTCTGGGTCCTGTCTACAGCCTGGGTGGTCCATTCCTCCAGTATGTGTCCTGCTGCACTTTGCACAAACCAGGTGAGCACAGATAAACATGTTTATGTCAAGGGGTACATCGCACAAACACTGGCCGAAAACAAAAAAAATATATAAAAATAAAAATAACAAATGTGAGATTGTCCAGATTTTTGCAAAATGTTTAGAAATTTGCATCATATTTTTGGGCTGTTCCTTGTAAAATGTGTGGTTTACTGGGAATTCACTGAAGATTGAAGTCAGTACATAATGACATACCTTTCAGTTTCATACTTCATATCCTTCAAAACAAGCATGCTAACACAAATCATATTATTCTACCTAGTTTCTATGGTTAAAACCAACTAAATATTAAAACAAACTTCAAAAACAAAAAAAGATGATGATAGTTCCAACGAACATGTTTATTGTTAGCGCTTTCATCTACTACAATCAGTAAACTTCTTCAGAACCTGAAGAAGTTTACTGATTGTAGTAGACAAAAGCACTAACAATAAATGTGTTTGTTGGAACTATCATCAACTTTTTTTTTTTTAATTTCTATTGTTATCAGACCAATATAGTAAATCTGCCCCTATTTTTGTCCCTTTGTCCCATCATTAGTTTAGTGCTTGTCTGGATTTTTTGCACTGAAAGGTTGGGTGGTACAATCCACATTCTCAGTCTACAGGTTTCGCAGCCATCAACACTGGTGCGAGCCGCGAAACTTTGCTTATGCATGCCATGCATCATTAATATTCATGGTGTGATGCCACGAATGAGCAGTATTGTGTATATGAAAACACTCCATGTAAGCTCTGCATAGAACCTACACAAAATTTATTGAATCCCTCTATATGTCTATATAGTATAGTATAGGTTAGCTTTGTGTAGTTTAGCTTTGTATTGCAGTGAAAGTATTTATTTTATTTTTATTTTATTTTAGTCATGTGAATGATATGTAATGCATTTTCTATATGCTGTTTAATTATGACTTTGGGTAGGTTAATTTGTGTTACTTGTACTATGGGTGAGTGTGTCAACTGTTCTGTGGATGAGGTTATTATCATTTATTTTTGATTTTCATTTGTAGTATTGGGAACAAAGATTCATTTTTTTTTAATTTAGTAATAGCTAATGCATATGCAAGTTCTGAAAAGAAGAGAAATGTTTGCTTTTTGAACTTGGGTAATAGAGGCACATAACACACTAGCATGGAGTCATTGAATTTTTGAATAATTTTACCTTTTATTGATGCTTGCATTTATGAAGATGTGAAATACAATTGGACCTAAAATACAGTTGTTAGGTTCACCTATTATTATTAGGGAGTGGAAGGAGGAATATTGTTTTGCCAGAGAGCACGCTGTTCACAAGAAGCTGGGCTATTCAACCAGTTTAATGTAGACACTTTCACATGAAGTTTACTTGTTCTGATTAGGAGCAGTGGATGTGATACTATATCAAAAACTTTAAATAGGTTTAGAAAAAGTGGAGTTACTAGTTGACCCTGCGTTCTGTTTTGGTTAATTATATTAACAGAATACTGATGCTACTTCATTTATATGTCCTGACCTCAATACAAGTTGCATAATCGACAAAAGAATGCTATTAGTCATGAGTTTGAAGTTGTTTGCATATGCATCTTTCTAGTAAATTAGTGGGGGGGATAGTATACATTTAGTCAACCCTAGGAAAGTGATTTCTTTGTGAAATGGTTTGATGTACAGTTGTTTTCACAGTGTATGAACATATGATACTTTAACAGACCAGTTTATTAGTATAAGAAATATGCTATAGAAGTGATAGCAATTGACAGGTATTCAGAAGGGAGATTTTCAAGTACAACAGTAGTTTACTGTAGTCTCTTGAACATTTTTGACAGTTTCCGTTGACAATGGGACAAAGCGTGTGTGTCTTTGTTATGTTTTATCTGAAAAAGTTAATTTGATCTGATCTGTCTTTTGTTTTAATTAAGGAGATAGCAGATTTTATAAAATGTTAAGTTTATAATGCAGGTTATGTTTTAGTCAGTTTCATTAAGTAGAGCATTTGGTTGGGCTTTTCTTCCAAGTCTAAGTAGATTATTTATAGTGCCCCACAGCTGTTAAGTTTAGGGTATTTTTAATGATTAATCTGTAAATTATTAAAGTGGTTTCATTGTCAGATTTTATTGTGGATTTTACTTTATATCTCAGTTATCTATATATTCCCAAATTATGACCTATTTTGTTTGTTATATTTTTCTGGCTGTCTCTCTCAGATTAATGGTTTGTTTAGTTTTGTATTTATCCAAGGAACTGGTGTAAATTCTAATGTGATATTTATTTATAGTCATTGCACAAATGTGTTAAGGCTTTCCAAGCTGTCTGCACATTTCACATTTCCACAGCAAGAGGTCGATTCATAGAGGCCATTTACACTAACATGTAATGACTGCAAATAAGCTTAAGCAAATGAAGTCATAATGAGGTGCAAATGAGAAATTATGTAAAACAGCAGATGCTAATGAGGACTTCTCCCACTTATTTGCGATTTATAGTCAGGATTTCATGTGCTTCCTTGTCATACACAGATTCACTATAAAATGTAGAATTGCTCCTTTCCTATCTACTTTGCAATCCACAACAATGCTGTCTATTGACGCTATCTTTGCTATTTCCCAATGTACTGTGTGTGAACAATCGCTAACTGCAAACAAAATAAACTTGTCTTTTTCAGTAACCACAATGCATGTCCACTGCTGCTGTAATGACTTTCCATTTATAAATCACAGTTTTATGGTATTCTCTTAAGTCATCCCAATCTGCACATCATATCAGCAAAGCAAATATTTCTTCAAATACATTTTCAAATCATTTTGAACTGTTCGACATTAATTTGCAATATTTCTATTATTTAATGCTTACTTTAAAAAGTTCACGTTTTCCTAAATAATTTGCTGCTGAAGTTGAGTAATCACAAGTTAATATGGTGGTGTTAAAATTACTTGCATAACTTCAGGGTCATTTACACAGTTTGCATGCAAATTA